>NC_134353.1:58054751-58097251 GCF_048569485.1 Anomaloglossus baeobatrachus
ACGGTTAAATTGAACTTTAATTCAGATCTATGTATTCTCTTTACCTTTTTTAAGTTAATCTTTAATTTACATCTAATTCTTACTGTATATTTACCACTTTTCTTTTTATTTTTTTCCTTTGTCCATATCGAGAGCTTATGCTATGCCCTACCACACTTAAGTATGATTTTTATTCGAGGATGTGGGGGGGGGGCAGACAAGTTGAATTTTAATTCAGATTTTTTTTTTTTTTTTAATGTATTTTCTTTACCTTTTTTTTTTTTTTCTTCTTATTTTATCCTTGTCTCCTCTGATCGCTTATGCTATAACCTACTATACTACGGTATTATATTTTCTTTTTTTTCTTCTTTTTTCAGAAAAGGCAACTTAGTTTATCTTTAATGTACATCTATTTTTTTTTATTTTTTTTTTTTTTTTTAGTTTATTTTTTTTTCTCGGAAAAGGCAGCTAAGTTAATCTTTAATTTATATATATTTCTATGTATATTTTTACTCTTTTTTTTTCTTTCTTTTGTTCTTGTTTCCTCCGATCGCTGATGCTATGTCCTACAATACTACGTCATGGCGGTGTAGAGGTCTTTGTGGATGATGGGGACCTTCTGTAGACATCATGGCAACACATTGTCTTTTTCGCAATTATGTCAGGAGAGGGCGATGGGGGGGTTGGTTGGGGAGATGCTGAAATTATTGCGCCAAGCAGTCGCGCCATTTAACCGCTGCTGTCAAATGCTCATGGCCGCTTTTTAATGGTTAAGCAGCGCCGATTTTGAGCTCTGGTGCTGGCAGCCGCAGCGCAGGGTCGATGGTGATGTGTAGAGGGATGACTCTAAAGAGACAGGGTTTACTTTCCGTTTTTGTAGGTTATTTGCATCTTTGAGGTCCCAGCAGGAACGTTTTGGCGTTTTGGAACAAGAAACCGAAAAGAAAACCCTGTAGGATTAAGAGACCCCAATCTTGCATGCAAATAGCGCCCCCCCATTCCAGATAAGTCGTCCCTTTACAGTGACACCCCATGTGTGATGGACGCCGCTCCCTGCCTCTGCTTAACCCTTGTTAATATCGCAAAAAGGGGTGATTTTGAAGTTTTGTGGGTTTTTTTTTTTTTTTTTTTATTTTTTTTTTTTATTTATTTTTATTATTGTGTTACGGCAACTGTGAACCAGCGACGTACGGGAATCCGCCTCGTGTCACAGATTAATGCTGTAACGGTCACACACCAGCAGAATTCTGCGTGTGACGAGATTCCCGTTTATTCTAGGAAGTTATTGCATAATTACCTATAGATAAGATACAAAACGCCAGCGTCTGATTGGTGCATCGGCATTTTACCACTGATTGGTTGGTTTTCAGTCTTCTACATAATTGGATATTAATTTCAAACTAACATGTTTATAGGTTTCATCTCACGCCGTAGGGCATGTGCCCATGATCAGGACCTGCTGTGTCCTGGATGCATCGGTCCTGACCCAGGGGGCTGCGAGTCTCCTCCGCAGGAGACCGCAGCTGCTCGTGCCCATGATCGCGGTGTGGAGCGCTGTGGTCTCTCGCTGTGTTCTCCCTACGAAGGACGCAGGCGAATCCGCAGAAAACAATCGACATGCTTCGGTCTCTAAAGATGCCCCGCAGGTCAGTGTTTTCTGTAAAAAGCACAAGCACAGTGGGCACGGGATTTCAAGAAATCCATCCTCTGTGCTTGTACTGTACAACGCAGCGTTTGGACACAGCAAAAACACGCTACCTCCAAAACGCTGCAAACACTGATCGTGGGCACGTACCCTTAGAATAACATAGTGTGGGCATACTGCCATGTGTACACCAACAGAAACCCATCGTGTGTTTAACACCATACAGAAGACAAAATGAATGTAACCGTCACAATTGTTTGTACCAGTCCTCTTATGGCACATAGGTCAGACTCTGGCCTACAGGCTTATATTATGTGGGGTCCATTATTCTGTATGGAGGGCTATGCGGGGCCCATTGTTCTGTATGGAGGGCTATGTGAGGCCCATTATTCTGTATGGAGGACTATGTGAGGCCCATTATTCTGTATGGAGGGCTATGTGGGGTCCATTATTCTGTATGGAGGGCTATGTGGGGCCCATTATTCTGTATGGAGGGCTATGTGGGGCCCATTGTTCTGTATGGAGGGCTATGTGAGGCCCATTATTCTGTATGGAGGGCTATGCGGGGCCCATTGTTCTGTATGGAGGGCTATGCGGGGCCCATTGTTCTGTATGGAGGGCTATGTGAGGCCCATTATTCTGTATGGAGGGCTATGTGGGGCCCATTATTCTGTATGGAGGGCTATGCGGGGCCCATTATTCTGTATGGAGGGCTATGCGGGGCCCATTGTTCTGTATGGAGGGCTATGTGAGGCCCATTATTCTGTATGGAGGGCTATGTGGGGTCCATTATTCTGTATGGAGGGCTATGCGGGGCCCATTGTTCTGTATGGAGGGCTATGTGGGGCCCATTATTCTGTATGGAGGGCTATGTGGGGCCCATTGTTCTGTATGGAGGGCTATGCGGGGCCCATTGTTCTGTATGGAGGGCTATGCGGGGCCCATTGTTCTGTATGGAGGGCTATGTGAGGCCCATTATTCTGTATGGAGGGCTATGTGGGGTCCATTAGTCTGTATGGAGGACTATGTGAGGCCCATTATTCTGTATGGAGGACTATGTGAGGCCCATTATTCTGTATGGAGGGCTATGTGGGGCCCATTGTTCTGTATGGAGGGCTATGTGGGGCCCATTGTTCTGTATGGAGGGCTATGCGGGGCCCATTGTTCTGTATGGAGGGCTATGCGGGGCCCATTGTTCTGTATGGAGGGCTATGCGGGGCCCATTATTCTGTATGGAGGACTATGTGAGGCCCATTATTCTGTATGGAGGGCTATGCGGGGCCCATTGTTCTGTATGGAGGGCTATGCGGGGCCCATTGTTCTGTATGGAGGGCTATGCGGGGCCCATTGTTCTGTATGGAGGGCTATGTGAGGCCCATTATTCTGTATGGAGGGCTATGTGGGGTCCATTATTCTGTCTGGAGGGCTATGCGGGGCCCATTGTTCTGTATGGAGGGCTATGTGGAGCCATTATTCTGCATGGAGGACTATGTGGGGTACATTATTCTGTATGGAGGGCTATGTCTGGCCATTATTCTGTATGGAGGACTATGTGGGGTACATTATTCTGTATGGAGGGCTATGTGGGGCCCATTATTCTGTATGGAGGACTATGTGGTGCTCATTATTCTGTATGGAGGACTATGTGGGGCCCATTATTCTGTATGGAGGGCTATGTGGGGTACATTATTCTGTATGGAGGGCTATGTCTGGCCATTATTCTGTATGGAGGACTATGTGGGGTACATTATTCTGTATGGAGGGCTATGTGGAGCCCATTATTCTGTATGGAGGACTATGTGGGGGCCATTATTCTGTATGGAGGGCTATGTGGGGCCCATTATTCTGTATGGAGGACTATGTGGTGCTCATTATTCTGTATGGAGGACTATGTGGGGCCCAGTGTTCTGTCTGGAGGGCTATGCGGGGCCCAGTGTTCTGTCTGGAGGGCTATGCGGGGCCCAGTGTTCTGTCTGGAGGGCTATGCGGGGCCCAGTGTTCTGTCTGGAGGGCTATGCGGGGCCCAGTGTTCTGTCTGGAGGGCTATGCGGGGCCCAGTGTTCTGTCTGGAGGGCTATGCGGGGCCCAGTGTTCTGTCTGGAGGGCTATGCGGGGCCCAGTGTTCTGTCTGGAGGGCTATGCGGGGCCCAGTGTTCTGTCTGGAGGGCTATGCGGGGCCCAGTGTTCTGTCTGGAGGGCTATGCGGGGCCCAGTGTTCTGTCTGGAGGGCTATGCGGGGCCCAGTGTTCTGTCTGGAGGGCTATGCGGGGCCCAGTGTTCTGTCTGGAGGGCTATGCGGGGCCCAGTGTTCTGTCTGGAGGGCTATGCGGGGCCCAGTGTTCTGTCTGGAGGGCTATGCGGGGCCCAGTGTTCTGTCTGGAGGGCTATGCGGGGCCCAGTGTTCTGTCTGGAGGGCTATGCGGGGCCCAGTGTTCTGTCTGGAGGGCTATGCGGGGCCCAGTGTTCTGTCTGGAGGGCTATGCGGGGCCCAGTGTTCTGTCTGGAGGGCTATGCTGGGCCCAGTGTTCTGTCTGGAGGGCTATGCTGGGCCCAGTGTTCTGTCTGGAGGGCTATGCTGGGCCCAGTGTTCTGTCTGGAGGGCTATGCGGGGCCCAGTGTTCTGTCTGGAGGGCTATGCGGGGCCCAGTGTTCTGTCTGGAGGGCTATGCGGGGCCCAGTGTTCTGTCTGGAGGGCTATGCGGGGCCCAGTGTTCTGTCTGGAGGGCTATGCTGGGCCCAGTGTTCTGTCTGGAGGGCCATGCGGGGCCCAGTGTTCTGTCTGGAGGGCCATGCGGGGCCCAGTGTTCTGTCTGGAGGGCCATGCGGGGCCCAGTGTTCTGTCTGGAGGGCCATGCGGGGCCCAGTGTTCTGTCTGGAGGGCCATGCGGGGCCCAGTGTTCTGTCTGGAGGGCCATGCGGGGCCCAGTGTTCTGTCTGGAGGGCCATGCGGGGCCCAGTGTTCTGTCTGGAGGGCCATGCGGGGCCCAGTGTTCTGTCTGGAGGGCCATGCGGGGCCCAGTGTTCTGTCTGGAGGGCTATGCGGGGCCCAGTGTTCTGTCTGGAGGGCTATGCGGGGCCCAGTGTTCTGTCTGGAGGGCTATGCGGGGCCCAGTGCTCTGTCTGGAGGGCTATGCGGGGCCCAGTGCTCTGTCTGGAGGGCTATGCGGGGCCCAGTGCTCTGTCTGGAGGGCTATGCGGGGCCCAGTGCTCTGCCTGGAGGGCTATGCGGGGCCCAGTGCTCTGCCTGGAGGGCTATGCGGCGCCCAGTGCTCTGTCTGGAGGGCTATGCGGGGCCCAGTGCTCTGTCTGGAGGGCTATGCGGGGCCCAGTGCTCTGTCTGGAGGGCTATGCGGGGCCCAGTGCTCTGTCTGGAGGGCTATGCGGGGCCCAGTGCTCTGTCTGGAGGGCTATGCGGGGCCCAGTGCTCTGTCTGGAGGGCTATGCGGGGCCCAGTGCTCTGTCTGGAGGGCTATGCGGGGCCCAGTGCTCTGTCTGGAGGGCTATGCGGGGCCCAGTGCTCTGTCTGGAGGGCTATGCGGGGCCCAGTGCTCTGTCTGGAGGGCTATGCGGGGCCCAGTGCTCTGTCTGGAGGGCTATGCGGGGCCCAGTGTTCTGTGAATGGAATCTGCGAACTGAGCACTTACAACTGGCGTGTGTTAAATCTTGCTATCCGAGATTGACAGCCGGATTTCACTGGATCCACACAGAGGCATATGATGTCTGATCAGATCAGCCGACATTGCAGGGAAAGATGCGGGCTCGGCATGTGAGCCCACATCAAAGGCAGGGAGATGAGGAGTTAAAGGAGTGTCTGCCTTCAGGGTCTTTGTTTTTTATTTTTTTTTGCTTAAATGTCTGTATTTGGAGCTAAAAACCATCTTTTCATTTGGGTTTCATTAAAATTGTTGCCCTGTTTTCCTTCTATATCCTCTGTGTTACACTAGCTGCAGAATGAGTTAACTGAGGATCCATTAGTGAGCTCGCTGTGCCAGTCTGATCAGAAGTTTATAGCATCTGTCTCTTTCTGAGCTCCTCTCAGCTGATTTATGACCACATCAAAGTTGCAGGTGACGGGAAACAGTCTGTAAAAAGCCAAACGGCGCAACATTTTTAAGGAAACATGATTTTAAAAATACATATTAGCCCCAAATATATGCATTTAAATAAAAAAACAAACCTCCAAAATTAACTTTCCAGTGTCTTCTGTCACACAGAGGCGAGTAGTGTGGTGGTCTGGTCTTCGTATATCGTGCACAGTCGCACCATGTGGGTTTGGGTGACTGGTTCTACCTGTTTTTGGAAATAGGACTTAAAGGGAACCTGCCGGTGACACTGCTCCTGTGCGAGCGAGGATGGGGCAGTGTGACATATTCAGAAAGATGCCTATTAAAGAGGGGGTTCTGATGTCAGTAAATTCCAGCTCATAGAGTTGGGCAGCGCTGCGCAGCTCGTAGAGCTTACTGATTGGCTGCAGCGCTGTCCATGTGACTGAGCCGCTCAGTAGTGCTGACCTGAGAGCGGGACCAGGGTCCTGCACATCCAATCACTCATCTCTAGTTAGTACCTACCAAAAGTGGTCGGAGGACGGACCTCGGGAAGGGGCCCTCTCCTTACAAGTGAGACAGTAATGATGAATCCCGTCACTGAGCCTTTACTTCTCCCCAGATGTGAGGATGGAGCCGACACTGGAGGAGCTGGTGGAGTCGCTGACCACGTCCGGGGAGCCGCAGCTCAGCACTGACAAGCTCAAGCAGCTGAAGAAGCTCTGCAGGTACAAGTGTGATGTAATGTTGTGTCATTTGCCACCTATACAGCTCCATCTACCCCGCTGTAGGCCTCCAAGTGTGTTTCTTGTTCCTGACTGCTGATTGTCTTAATGTACTCGGTGATCTCACTAGCAGAATAGTGAGTGCAGCTCTGGAGTATAATGCAGGATGTCACAACAGCATCAGTAATGTATGGACACAGTGACTGCAGGAGCAGAATAGTGAATAATACAGCATGTAACTCAGGATCAGTCCAGGATAAGTAATATAATGTACACAGCGACTGCTCCAGCAGAATAGTGAGTGCAGCTCTGGAGTATAATACAGGAGGTAACTCAGTATCAGTACATTCTGCTGCTGCTTACATAAGTAATGTATGTACACAGTGACTGCACCAGCAGAATAGTGAGTGCAGCTCTGGAGTATAATACAGGATGTAACTCAGCATCAGTCCAGGATAAGTAATATAATGTACACAGTGACTGCACCAGCAGAATAGTGAGTGCAGCTCTGGAGTATAAGGCTAGTTTCACACTTGCGTTCAGCGCACTCCGTCACTATGGAGAATAGCGCAGTCCGTTAACGGGCTGCGTTATTCTCCATAGAGTTGTATGGACGACGCACTGTAACACAAGTGTCTGCGTTGCATCCGCTGGACGACTCAGCGTCGTTATTTTGACGCTGCGTCGGGCGGATGGAACGCTGCATGTAGCGTTTTTCTGCGCTTGGCGGAGTGTCAAAACGCAACCTGCAAGAATCCGTTAGGCGTCCGTTGTTTTTATAATGGACGCCTATGGTGGCGGATTCCGTTAGAATGCGTCATTTGACGAATTCCTTTAACGCAGCCGTCTTTACACACCTGCTCATGCCCAGATGTGTAAAGACAAGGAAAAAAACCTACAACGGATTGCGTTATTTTGTACGATCCGTAGCATTGCGTTGTGCCACTATATGCAACGCATCCGTTGCATGCGTCACACAACGCAATGCTACGGATCCCGTCCAACGCAAGTGTGAAACTAGCCTAATACAGGAGGTAACTCAGGATCAGTAATGTATGTACACAGTGACTGCAGTAGCAGAATAGTGAGTGTAGCTCTGAAGTATAATACAGGATGTAACTCAGGATCAGGAATGTAATGTATGTACACGGTGACTGCACCAGCAGAATAGTGAGTGCAGCTCTGGAGTATAATACAGGATGTAACTCAGGATCAGTAATGTATGTACACGGTGACTGCACCAGCAGAATAGTGAGTGCAGCTCTGGAGTATAATACAGGATGTAACTCAGGATCAGTAATGTATGTACACGGTGACTGCACCAGCAGAATAGTGAGTGCAGCTCTGGAGTATAATACAGGATGTAACTCAGGATCAGTAATGTATGTACACGGTGACTGCACCAGCAGAATAGTGAGTGCAGCTCTGGAGGATAATACAGGAGGTAACTCAGGATCAGTAATGTATGTACACAGTGACTGCACCTGCAGAATAGTGAGTGCAGCTCTGGAGTATAATACAGGAGGTAACTCAGGATCAGTAATGTATGTACACAGTGACTGCACCTGCAGAATAGTGAGTGCAGCTCTGGAGTATAATACAGGAGGTAACTCAGGATCAGTAATGTATGTACACAGTGACTGCACCTGCAGAATAGTGAGTGCAGCTCTGGAGTATAATACAGGATGTATCTCGGGATCAGTACAGGATCAGTAATGTAATGTATGTACACAGTGACTGCACCTGCGGAATAGTGAGTGCAGCTCTGGAGTATAATACAGGAGGTAACTCAGGATCAGTAATGTATGTACATGGTGACTGCACCTGCAGAATAGTGAGTGCAGCTCTGGAGTATAATACAGGATGTATCTCGGGATCAGTACAGGATCAGTAATGTAATGTATGTACACAGTGACTGCACCTGCGGAATAGTGAGTGCAGCTCTGGAGTATAATACAGGAGGTAACTCAGGATCAGTAATGTATGTACATGGTGACTGCACCTGCAGAATAGTGAGTGCAGCTCTGGAGTATAATACAGGAGGTAACTCAGGATCAGTAATGTATGTACACAGTGACTGCACCTGCAGAATAGTGAGTGCAGCTCTGGAGTATAATACAGGAGGTAACTCAGGATCAGTAATGTATGTACACAGTGACTGCACCTGCAGAATAGTGAGTGCAGCTCTGGAGTATAATACAGGATGTATCTCGGGATCAGTACAGGATCAGTAATGTATGTACACAGTGACTGCACCTGCAGAATAGTGAGTGCAGCTCTGGAGTATAATACAGGAGGTAACTCAGGATCAGTAATGTATGTACACAGTGACTGCACCTGCAGAATAGTGAGTGCAGCTCTGGAGTATAATACAGGAGGTAACTCAGGATCAGTAATGTATGTACACAGTGACTGCACCTGCAGAATAGTGAGTGCAGCTCTGGAGTATAATACAGGATGTATCTCGGGATCAGTACAGGATCAGTAATGTATGTACACAGTGACTGCACCTGCAGAATAGTGAGTGCAGCTCTGGAGTATAATACAGGAGGTAACTCAGGATCAGTAATGTATGTACACAGTGACTGCACCTTCAGAATAGTGAGTGCAGCTCTGGAGTATAATACAGGAGGTAACTCAGGATCAGTAATGTATGTACACAGTGACTGCACCTGCAGAATAGTGAGTGCAGCTCTGGAGTATAATACAGGAGGTAACTCAGGATCAGTAATGTATGTACACAGTGACTGCACCTGCAGAATAGTGAGTGCAGCTCTGGAGTATAATACAGGAGGTAACTCAGGATCAGTAATGTATGGACACAGTGACTGCAGCAGCAGAATAGTGAGTGCAGCTCTGGGGTATATAATACAGGATTATTAATGTAACTGTTTTACATTAATGTTGCAGAACTTCAGATGAGCATATTAAACACGTGTACCACCTGCTGATGACGCAGCTGAATCAGGAGCATGCAGAGATCCGGCTGTCCGCCTTCCAGATAGTCAGCGAGCTGTTCAGTCGCTCGCACTTGTTCAGGACGCTGCTCATCTCCAACTTTCAGGAGTTCTTGGAGCTGACTGTAGAGACGGACTATGACCAGCCTCTGCCGCCTCCCAAGGAGGTGGCCCAGAAACTCAAGATTTTAGCCATTAAGGCCGTGCAAGAATGGAACGAGCAATATGGGGAAGCCTACAAGAAGCTGTCCTTGGGGTATCACTTTCTGAAACAGAACAAAAAGGTAATTGTTATTTTTGTATCCACTTTTCCTTTTTCTATTTGTTTTTTATAAACCTCCCATTATGATCCTAAATGGGCACAGAATTAAATGATGACACCAGGGGGCGCCCGGGAGCAACCTGTCCTGTAATAGTCTAATGGAAGAACAGGTTGTATTAAACTTCAAGGAGATGAGGCTTCACGTCTAGTATACAGTGCTTTGCGAAAGTATTCAGCCCCCTTGAATTTTTCAACCTTTTCCCACATTTCAGGCTTTAAACATAAAGATAAAAATGTTAATGTTCTGGTGAAGAATCAACAACAAGTGGGACACAATTTGTGAAGATGGACGAAATTTATTGCTCATTTTAAACTTTTCTAAGAAAAGAATAAACTGAAAATTGGGGCGTGCAATATTATTCATTAATACTTTGTAGCGCCCCCTTTTGCTGCGATTACAGCTGCAGTCGCTTGGGGTATGTGTCTATCAGTTTTGCACATGGAGAGACTGAAATTCTTGCCCATTCTTCTTTTGCAAACAGCTGGAGCTGAGTGAGGTTGGATGCAAGGCCAAAAAGCCACAATAGTGAAGTAGTGCTAAATTGTGGTGCATCCGCTCAAATTTGTCACACAGTGCATACCGGGGTTCCGCCAGGTACACGGGAACGCCTTGTGAGCGCCGCAACACACAGGGTACATGATACAATGGTGGGGCTGGCGCTAGGCAAATGGGAGCAGGGTCACCTCCTAAACTCACCTGAGGCCGATCCCTGCACTCCCTGACGTCCCTATACAGGTTCTTTCACCCCATCTCCGATCACGTGCCTATCCCTGTCTTTCCCTGGACTCAGCCCTGTATAGTGAGCAGGGTAGTGGGAACGCTAGTCCTGCTCTAGATTAAAGACACAGAGAGGATTAGACAGACAGGGGTAAAATAAACAGCAATCATACAAAGCACTCCAAAGAGGTAATAATGAGGAACGGACCAGAGGGGCAACACCAAAAAGGACTAAGGAAAGGGAAAACTCAACACAGCAAATGTTCTCTGAATGGCTTCCTGGTCCATGGCTTACAGGTTCCCTCTAGAGCAGTGGTTCCCAAACTCCAGTCCTCATGGCCCCCAACAGGTCATGTTTTCAGGATTTCCTTAATATAGCACAAGTGAAGCCTTGATAGTGATTCCATCACCCGTTCAATAGTAAAGAAATCCTGAAAACAGGACTTGTTGGGGGCCGTGAGGACTGGAGTTTGGGAAACACTGCATTAGAGGATGGACTGAAGTAAGTGACAAAAGTAGCTGGCGCTCCAGTTGGAGGACTGGAGTTTGGGAAACACTGCTCTAGAGGCAAGCTAAGCAGAAACTATCACCAGCAATTACCTGGGCTAGGAGAGAGGTCTTTATAGCAGAGCTAATTAGCAATAGAGAACAGCTGGCTATTGCTTTCATACAGAGTTCAGGAGACCAGAGGATCTACTTAACCTTAGCAGCACTGGATAAAGGAGAATCTGAACAACCAGCAATATTAACCTGTGTATGAAACCCTGCACTGTGATCACCTGACACCAGAAATAGGAGGGACCACTCTCCATCGCTGTACCCTCGTGACAAAAATGTTACTTTATTTGCAATACATCAGTTAAAGTCCAGAATATCCCTTTACATGTCCAGCCAGATTGCACTTTCACCATTACCGGCTTCTTCCAGAGCCTTTCAAGTTACACCATTACCAGCTTTATTCTGATCCTTTTGAGTTTAACCATTACCGGTTCCTGTGGTTACTCAAGTTTCACCATTTCAATTTCTTCTGGGGACACTTGAGTTTAAACCTTACCTGCTTCTTTTGGGGCCACTCGAGTTTCACCATTGCTGGCTTTGTTTTCGGCCAGTCAAATTTAACCATTACTTGCTTGTTTTGTGGCCACTCAAGTTTCACCTTTGTCATCTTCTATTGGAGAGACTCGAGTTTCACTATTACCAGCTCTTTCCAGGGCCACTTGTGATTCACTCGCGTTTCACCATTACCAGCTTCTTCCAGGGCCACTTGTGGTTCACCCTTACCTATTTCTTTTGGGGTCACTCGAGTTTCACTATTACCAGCTCTTTCCAGGGCCACTTGTGGTTCACCCTTACCTATTTCTTTTGGGGCCACTCGCGTTTCACCATTACCAGCTTCTTCCAGGGCCACTTGTGGTTCACACTCACCTATTTCTTTTGGGGCCACTCGCGTTTCACCATTACCAGCTTCTTCCAGGGCCACTTGTGGTTCACCCTTACCTATTTCTTTTGGGGTCACTCGAGTTTCACCATTACCAACTTCTTCCAGGGCCACTTGTGGTTCACACTCGCCTATTTCTTTTGGGGCCACTCGCGTTTCACCATTACCAGCTTCTTCCAGGGCCACTTGTGGTTCACCTTCACCTATTTCTTTTGGGGTCACTCGAGTTACACCATTGCTGGCTTCTGCTAGGGTCATTCGAGTTTTTACCATCACCCGATTCTTCCACCGTGTCTCCAGTGTCACCATTACCAATACTTCTTGGCACACTAGAGTTTCGCCCTCACCGGTTTCATCTGGGGCACTACACCTTGTTATAATTGTTATAAGCCAATAATTTTGGAACTTGACGTGGACTGGACATGTAACGTTCTATACTGGATTCTAACTGATATAACTAAAACTAAGCCCCAAACTTGGGTGTACCATCTGTATTGAAATTGCGTTGTCTGAGAGTTTGTGGCTCTCGGTGTTATCACTGGTGTTGGGATTCTGGACTGCGACTGTGTTCAAAGAATTCCAGGCACAATCATATTGCTGCAGGGTCACACTGTTCATTTTCTATATGTGGAGACACATTAGTCTGCATGAGAACTGTGCACACAAAACGGTGGGAGATTTTTTTTTTTTTTTTTAACGGTGCATAGTTGTTTCTTTTCCACATATTAGAGAAACACCTTACACTTTGTATTATGTGAGAATTTCCATTGCCTCTGGTATAGCACGAGCATCTCCAGTACTTACATTATACGTGGATACGTTTCAGGTGGATTTCCAGGACGTGAGGTCCAGGACTGTGGCCGAGAGAAAACGCGAGGAGGAAAAGCAGAAACGCTTAGAAAATATTTATCGGGAGAAAGCCAAAAAGGCAAAGGCTGAGATGGAAGGTAAGAGACCACCTATTCTGTATATATGGAGGGTGTGTGTATTTGTGTATGTATGTGTATATGGATATTTTACCTGTACTGTGTATATATAAATGCACACACAAAGTTATGTAGAAAAGCTACCCCTCTAAGAAAATAAAATTACATCACCGCCCACACCCCGACATCACCGCCCTCATCATCCCCGCACACACCCCGACACTACAGCCCTCATCATCCCCGCACACATCCCGACACTACAGCCCTCATCATCACCGCGCACACCCCGACACTACAGCCCTCATCATCACCGCGCACACCCCGACACTACAGCCCTCATCATCACCGCGCACACCCCGACACTACAGCCCTCATCATCACCGCACACATCCCGACACTACAGCCATCATCTTCACCGCGCACACCCCGACACTACAGCCCTCATCATCCCCGCACACACCCCGACACTACAGCCCTCATCATCACCGCGCACACCCCGACACTACAGCCCTCATCATCACTGCACACACCCCGACACTACAGCCCTCATCTTCACCGCGCACACCCCGACACTACAGCCCTCATCATCACTGCACACACCCCGACACTACAGCCCTCATCTTCGCCGCGCACATCCCGACACTACAGCCCTCATCTTCACCGCACACATCCCGACACTACAGCCCTCATCTTCACCGCGCACACACACCGGCAATACCTCAGTGACATCCCCTCTGACAGCGCGATTCACTTCAGTTGCTGCGTGGAGCTCACAGGAGCGCCGGTGTTCTACTGCCGCTCCTGTCAGCTTCATGTTGCAGAGCTGGATGCGTCGCGGGACCTCTTGTGGATTACGCCGGACCTGGAGGGGTATTTGGGGATTTTAATAAAGTGGTGAAAGAGGGTGGGTTTTTTTGTCTTTTATTCCAAATAAAGGATTTTTTCGGGTGTATGTTTTTATTTACTTTCACTTACAGGTTAATCATTGGGGGTGTCTCATAGACTCATGCCATGATTAACCTACCGTAGGACTTAGTGGCAGCTATGGGCTGCTGCCATTAACTCCTTTTCTTTATCGTTCCTTCCATGGGAGACCCAAACCATGGGTGTATAGCTAGCGCCTCCGGAGGACACACAAAGTACTATACTCAAACGTGTAGCTCCTCCCTCCGGGCTATATACACTCCCTGGATGACAATCTACCCAGTTCAACGCTTTGTGTTCCAGGAGGATCACACACACTTTCATTTCCTGATATTTTTTTCATTTTTATTTTATTTTTAAAGATTTGGAAGAAAAGCGGGTCCAGTCTGGACTCCTGGCATGTCCCTTCACACCCCACTTTGTCGGCGGTGCTGTTAAGGTTGACTTATAAGGCTGGAGCCTTCACATGCCGCGCTCCTTCACATCCTCTAAGAGGCTCTGGGTTGAAGTGGGAGCCTACACGGTCCTCTCTGCATTGCAGAAGACCGGTCTCCATCCGCAGCCCTGTCTGGTCCCTGCTGGAAGGAGCATTTACCCCCCTCTCCAGGGACATGGCCCTGCGTCTCAAAGCTAAGTATTGAGACGTTTTTTCAGGGGTCCCGGGTACTTTTATTAGGGGGACAGTATGTGCTTTAGCGTTACTGTAATTTTCGGCAGGTTCTGGGAATTTCCCATGAGAACCGCGCCGAAGGTGCCTGCTCGTCGGCCGCACTTTAAAATCTAGGCCCCGGCTTCAGTTTGGGCCTAGTTTCGTTTTTGGCTTCTTCTGCATGTTTTGCATACAGCGCCGCCCACCGCCCGACCAGCAGAGGGGAGGGCACTCCTCTCTAGGGAGATGTTCCCTCCCCTGTATACCTCCCTGTATCTCTCTGCCCTCTGTTTTTCCCGCTCCTGGGCTTATACACGCCCCCCCTCCTCATCCCAGCGCCATTTTCTCAGCGTTTCTTACACTGGAAGGCGCTGGATGCTGCAGCTGCATACTGTCAGGAAGGCTGACACTTCACAGGGGAGCGGTGGAATCCGGAGGGCACACAGAGAGCGGGCTGGTAAGCCACAACCTCTGGTTGTGGACTTTTATTACACTCTCAGGCTTTCTACAGGAGTGTATTCTGGCTGCAGAACTTCCTCCACAGCAGCATGTCTGTCACTAGGAGCAAGGCTGCAAACATGTACGCTATATGCACTGCTTGTAAGCTAATTCTGCCAGAGCCAAGCTCATACCCACATTGTGATGCCTGTGCTAACATGGTTGTGTCTCAGCCTGGAGCCTCCGCAGGGGCCCCTCCGGCTGCTCCGGCCCCGGTGGCTGAACCCCCGGCTTGGGTAGCATCCTTTTCACAAGCTATTTCCAAGTCTTTTGCCGACTCCATGGGGCAGCTGTCCCGGACGCTGCTGTCTATGCATCAGCCTCCCTCTCAGGGTGTCTCTGCGGCTCCGAGCTCTGCAGAGCCCTCAGAGCATGTCCTAGGACCCCGTCCCCCGTCCCCCTAAACGGAGACGCACGGACCCTTCTCCTTCCTCGTCCCACGGCTCTGATTCACAAGCCGAGGTGCAGGGCGAGGAGGATTCACTTACTGTGGGCTCAGACTCTGCCTCTATGTACCCCATTGACTTGTCTGAGGGTGATGCGGATGTTAGTGACTTGATTGCGTCCATTAACTCCGTACTGAACCTCAACCCACAAGAGTCAGAGGAACAACCCTCTCTGGTAGAGGTACACCAGTTTACCTCTCCGAAGAAACCTAGGAGTATGTTTTTTAACCACTCCAGCTTTCAGACCACTGTTAACAAGCCCAGGGCCTGTCCTGACAAACGTTTTCCGAAGCGTAGTTCAGATGACCGTTTCCCTTTTCCACCGGAGGTGGTTAAGGACTTTGCCCAGTCCCCAAAGGTAGACCCTCCAGTGTCCAGAATCTCAGCCCGCACAGTCGTAGCTGTGGCTGACGGCACTTCTCTTAAGGACCCCACTGACCGCCAGGTTGACCTTCTGGCCAAGTCTGTATTTGAGGCGGCAGGAGCCTCGTTCTCCCCGTCTTTTGCGGCAGTGTGGGCTCTTAAGGCTGTCTCTGCCTCCCTGGCGGAGATTCATTCCCTCTCCAGGGACTCTATTCCTGAGATGGATGCCTTAACTTCTCAAGCTTCGGCTTTTGCATCCTACGCCATGTCTGCCATCCTGGAGGCTTCTCACCGCACGGCGGTGTCCTCCGCTAACTCCCTCGGGATCCGCAGGATCTTGTGGCTTCGAGAGTGGAAAGCAGACGCTTCCTCTAAGAAGTACCTTGCGAGTCTCCCTTTTACTGGGTCCCGGCTGTTTGGAGAACAGCTGGATGACATAATTAAGGAAGCTACTGGCGGGAAGAGTACTTCCTTGCCACAAGCTAAAGCCAAGAAACCTGTCCAGGACAGGAACCAATCGAGGTTTCGTTCCTTTCGTTCCTCTAACTGGTCATCCTCTAAGCCCTCGGCCTCGTCCACTACCGCCAAGGATCGTAAATCCAACTGGCGCGCAAAGCCGCGTCCTCAAAAGACCGGAGGAGCCGCTGCCACCAAGGCAGCCTCCTCGTGACTATCTGGCCGCGCCAGCAAAGTCCTTGGTCGGTGGCAGGCTCTCCCACTTTGGCGACGTGTGGTTGCAACACGTCTCCGATCAGTGGGTGCGGGATATCATCACCCACGGCTACAGGATACCATTTTCTTCCAGCCCGCCAAACAGATTTTTTCTGTCCACCCCCCCCCCCCCCCCCCCTGCTCCAAAGCCGCCGCCTTCTCTCAGGCCGTGGCATCCCTGCAGGCCAACGGTGTAATTGTTCCGGTCCCCGCCCGGGAACGGTTCAGCGGTTTCTACTCAAACCTCTTTCTAGTCCCCAAAAAGGACGGTTCCTCCCGACCCATCCTGGATCTCAAGCTTCTGAACAAGCATGTTCAGGTGCGGCACTTTCGCATGGAATCTCTGAGATCGGTCATTGCCTCAATGACCCAGGGAGATTTTCTGGCATCCATCGACATCAGATTAGCCTCCTGAGGAAGCCCTAGGCGGTGAAACGCGTCGAGGCGTGGTGGGTGGAGAGCAAGCTACTCTGGTCAGGTCTGTACTCGATTGTTTGATATTACTAAGTTGTGCAGTATAAATGATCGCTGTTAGCGAGGTGTGCTACTGAAGGTAGCTTACATGGGATATTGGTAGGTGGGGATTGGTCCCTATGCATTGAGGCATGGTTTAATATCAGGCTTTGCTTAATTAGGTATGTCTGTAAGCTCACTAAACAGCTCATAGTGGAATTCGGAGGGACAGGTAGATGGTTCAGGTAGTCAGTATACTAGGTGAGATTGTTGTTACTAGACAGCCCATTTTCTGTAGCCATTACCTGTATATCCCTCTGTGAGAACAGATTGCTATTTGTGCTGTTATAACAAGCAATTGGGATGCAACTGGTGGCCATGAATCTGGGTAGATACAGCCCCTTATGATCTATTATCAGAGGCCCAGTTCTTGGTATTTTGATTGGTAAAATCTGCAGGGAGGCATAGAGGCTTGGCCTAACACTGACTGCACCCCATTATAAGTATATGTGAGTGCACTCAATAGTCCATGGAGGAATTGTGTGAGGCTAACAGATAGTTAGGACATTCATGTACTAGGTGAGATTCTTGATCTTAAATAGACTTATCTGTGGCCTCTAGCTTTCATAGCCCTATGGATGAGTGAATTATACACCTGATAATATCAAGGTCAATTAGGGATGAACATAAAAGTGTGAATTTGTGACTGACCAGTACAGGCACATATAATCAATTATGACCTACTACGAGAAATGTTTCTAGGTACTGCCCCTATGTGGCCTTTACGATTGCGCATCACGCTGTGGTGTTATCTGCAAGTTTAAGAAATTGTGTAATTAGGAAATTGAGTACTTATTGAAAGACCTGGTAGATTCGTTTTTGACTCCCAACCCACCTTTCCTCCAATTTGGGGGAGTTATATTTGTACACTTGCTACCCCGTAGTGCCATTAAGTCCAAAAATGTGTGTTTTTTATTATATGTAATAAAGTTTATTTTTATGGATGTTTGGCATCAATTGTATATTCTTGGTTCAAGGATATAAGTGGTTATATCAGTTCATAGGATGCGTCTTTTGAGCACTTTTGTGACACAAAATGTGGAAAATGTGGTTATAAGAGATGCCTATCTGCATGTGCCTATTGCGGTCTCACACCAGCGTTGGCTACGTTTTGCAATCGCAGAGGAACATTTCCAGTTCGTGGCTCTTCCCTTTGGCTTAGCCACGGCCCCTCGAGTGTTCACCAAGGTCATGGTAGCAGTGGTTGCGGTCCTGCACCTCCAGGGATTGGCAGTGATTCCTTACCTGGACGACCTTCTAGTCAAGGCCTCATCCAGTGTAGACTGCCAGCGGAGTGTCTCTCTCACTGTCGCCACGCTAGTTCAGTTCGGGTGGCTTGTCAACCTGCCCAAGTCGACTCTGACCCCGACCCAGGTACTTATGTACCTAGGGATGCAATTCGAGACTCTGCCGGCACTTGTCAAGTTGCCCTTAGTCAAACAGCAGTCCCTTCGTCTGGCGGTGCGCTCTCTGCTGAGGCACCGCCGTCATTCCATCAGACACCTCATGCAGGTGCTGGGTCAGATGGTGGCGTCCATGGAAGCGGTTCCCTTTGCCCAGTTCCATCTGCGTCCCTTGCAGCTGGACATTCTCCGCTGTTGGGACAAGCGGATCTCTTCCTTGGACAGGCTGGTGGCTCTGTCATCACAGGCCAGGAACTCCCTTCAGTGGTGGCTTCAGCCCCTCTCCCTTTCATAGGGACGCTCCTTCCTGACTCCGTCCTGGGTGATCCTCACCACGGATGCCAGCCTCTCCGGTTGGGGAGCGGTATTTCTCCATCACCGAGCACAGGGCACTTGGACTCCGTCCGAATCAGCCCTCCCGATCAATGTGCTGGAAATCAGAGCTGTGTTTCTAGCTCTCCTAGACTTTCACCACCTATTGGCGGGCAAGCACATTCGGGTTCAGTCGGACAACGCGACAGCGGTTGCCTACATCAATCACCAGGGCGGAACTCACAGCCGTCTGGCGATGTTGGAGGTTCAACGAATCCTCCAGTGGACGGAGGACTCCAAGTCCACCATATCCGCAGTCCACATCCCAGGCGTGGAAAACTGGGAGGCCGATTATCTCAGCCGTCAAACCGTGGACGGCGGCGAGTGGGCCCTGCATCCGTCAGTGTTCAGATCAATCTGCCGCAAGTGGGGCACTCCGGAAGTGGATCTAATGGCTTCCCGGCACAACAACAAGGTTCCGGTTTACGTGGCTCGCTCCCACGATCCTCAAGCCTTCGCAGCAGACGCACTGGTTCAAGATTGGTCTCAGTTCCGTCTGGCCTATGTGTTTCCCCCTCTAGCGCTCTTGCCCAGGGTTCTGCGCAAGATCCGAATGGAGGGCCGTCGAGTCATACTCATTGCTCCGGACTGGCCCAGGCGAGCTTGGTACCCAGACCTGCTCCGCCTGTCCGTAGAGGTGCCGTGGCATCTCCCAGACCTTCTCTCTCAAGGTCCGTTCTTCCGCCAGAATTCTGCGGCTCTCAGATTGACGGCGTGGCTCTTGAGTCCTGGATCCTGACGGCTTCAGGCATTCCCTCTGAGGTCATCTCCACCATGACTCAGGCTCGGAAGTCTTCCTCGGCCAAGATTTACCACAGGACTTATAGAATTTTCCTGTCCTGGTGTCGCTCTTCCGGCCATGCTCCTTGGCCGTTCTCCTTGCCGACCATCCTGTCTTTTCTACAGGCAGGTCTACAGTTAGGTCTGTCCCTCAATTCCCTCAAGGGACAGGTGTCGGCTTTGTCGGTATTGTTCCAGCGGCGTATCGCCCGACTGGCTCAGGTGCGCACCTTCATACAGGGCGCATTTCACATCATCCCTCCTTACCGGCGGCCCTTGGATCCCTGGGACCTTAATCTGGTCCTCACGGCCTTACAGAAACCCCCTTTTGAGCCTCTCAGGGAGGTTCCTTTGTCTAGACTTTCACAGAAAGTTGTCTTTCTAGTAGCCATAACTTCTCTCAGGAGAGTTTCTGATTTGGCTGCGCTTTCTTCGGAATCCCCCTTTTTGGTGTTTCACCAAGACAAGGTGGTTCTTCGTCCGACTCCGGACTTTCTCCCTAAGGTGGTGTCTTCCTTCCACCTTAACCAGGACATTTCATTGCCCTCTCTTTGTCCGGCCCCTGTGCATCGCTTTGAGAAGGCGTTGCACACCTTGGATTTGGTGCGGGCGCTCCGAATCTATGTGTCTCGCACCGCCGTTTTTCGTCGGTGCACCTCACTTTTTGTGCTAACCACGGGTCAGCGCAAGGGTCTCTCTGCTTCTAAACCGACCCTGGCTCGTTGGGTTAGGTCGGCTATCGCCGATGCCTACCAGTGTTCTCAGGTGCCTCCCCCGCCGGGGATTAAGGCGCACTCGACCAGAGCTGTCGGTGCCTCCTGGGCTTTCAGGCACCAGGCTACGGCTCAGCAGGTGTGTCAGGCTGCCACTTGGTCCAGTCTGCACACTTTTTCGAAGCACTACCAAGTGCATGCTCATGCTTCGGCAGATGCGAGCTTGGGCAGACGCATCCTTCAGGCGGCTGTCGCCCATTTGTGAAGTTAGGTTTTGCCTACTTCTCAGTTTGGTTTATTTCCCACCCATGGACTGCTTTGGAACGTCCCATGGTTTGGGTCTCCCATGGAAGGAACGATAAAGAAAAAGAGAATTTTGTTTACTTACCGTAAATTCTTTTCTTTTTCTTGTAGTTCCGACATGGGAGACCCAGCACCCTCCCGGTTGCCTGTTGGCAGTTTTTTGTTCCGTGTGTTTCACCGGCTGTTGTTAGTAGACAGAGTTCTGGTTTTGCCGAGTTTTACTCTATCTCTACTTATGGGTGGATGTCCTCCTTCAGCTTTTGCACTGAACTGGGTAGATTGTCATCCAGGGAGTGTATATAGCCCGGAGGGAGGAGCTACACGTTTGAGTGTAGTACTTTGTGTGTCCTCCGGAGGCGCTAGCTATACACCCATGATTTGGGTCTCCCATGTCGGAACTACAAGAAAAAGAATTTACGGTAAGTAAACAAAATTCTCTTTATTGCCTCGATTGCCACCGCACCAGGGCAATTCGGGATGCGCCGGGCAGAGTCCTGGGACTATCGCATCTAATGGTTGCAGCAATTCCGGGCAGCTGCTGGCTGATATTTTTAGGCTGGGGGGCTCCCCATAATGTGGGGCTCCCCATCCTGAGAATACCAGCCTTCAGCGGTGTGGCTTTACCTTGGCTGGTATCAAAATTGGGGGGGACCGCACACCGGGTTTTTTTTTTTTTTTAAAGTTATTTATTGTACTGCACGATATAGACCCACCCACTAGCAGCTGTGATTGGTTGCAGTCAGTCCCGCCCCCACGCTGAGTGACAGCTGTCTCACTGCAACCAATCATAGGCGCCGGTGGGTGGGGGAAGCAGTGAATACGAGATTGAATAATGGGCGGCCGGCTTTTTCAAAAGAGGAAAAGCCGCCGGACCTTTGTGACAGCCGTGCAGCGCCGCGCCCGTGATCGGTGAGTATGGGGGAGGGGGGAGAGAGACCAGGAGTGGTTTTAAACGATTTTGATCGCTCTGCTGGACATGCTGAGCATGCGCAGAACGTGACGAAATCCGTCAGCAGATTCCGCCGCTTAGTGCATAGCGGCGGAAACCCCCACCATAGACAATCATTAGACACCGTGGCGGATTCCAACGGAATCTGTCAAGGTGCGCTATTTTAACGACACAAAAAACGCTACATGCAGCGTTCCCTCTGCCCGACGCTGCATCAAATTAACGACGCTGCGTCGTGCAGCGGATGCAACGCAAGACCATCCGTAGCTAATAGAAGTCTATGAGGAATATAACGGTTTCCTGCAACGGTTACCGTAATTCCTCAAGGCTGCGGATAGCAACGGAAGCCGTCCAGCGCAAGTGTGAAAGTAGCCTTATTTATTTAGAAATATAAGTACACCCCTGGTCACTGGCTTTCCTTGTCCTTATTGGAATGTGCACATAGTTTGTAGCATTGCTGCCTTCAATGAGCTGCTGCCTTAAAGAGTTAATGGCTGAGGACGGGGGGAGGGGGGTGGAAAGTGTCACACATTCTGGTTTCTTTTTTTTAATTTTTTTATTAACCCCTAAGATATAAATAAAACAAAATCTTTGCCATCTGCCCCTCAGAGATGTTGGGGGACATTCAGTCCTGCCTCACGGAGATCGAGAACTGCTTCAGCTTGTTACTGCCCGACCCTGAAGACTTCAGTCTGATCACCGGTGAGAGGCATGAAGGAGGCGGCGCACCGGCGGGGAACCACTCTGCTAAACCGAAGCCCCAGTTACACGAGGCCGATGACGAGAAACCGTGCTGCAGCAAAGACCTGCCCAACATCAGCCATGTGCCTAGAGGAGAGGAAAAGGTAGAAGGTTCCCTGAAGGAATCCAGTTCAGATGAGTCTGACAACGACTTTGAGCCTGTAGAAGAGTCCTTCATCAGAGAACATGGGCTGGGGTCTCACAAGTACACGCTGGACATCGAAATCTCAACAGGTGACGGCTCTGTGCTGTGGGAGAGAGGAATTGTTCATGTCTCTATAATCTGGCATATGATCAGATCATCTATCGCTCGCGCTCAGTCTCTTGCAACACCCTCCAGTCCCCCCTCGCTTCCGACCCAACTTCTCGTTTCTCACCCCCCTTCCCGGTCCTAACACGCCCCTCATCTGCTCCCTTCTTTCGCAGCTCCCATCGCAACCGCTCCCTCTTCTCGTACCTCTTCCACTCCTACCTCTTCCTTCTTCTCATCCCCTGTACCTGCTCCCTTCTCTTGCGGCTCCCAATGCACACACTCCCTCTTCTCGTGCTGCACCCACGCCCTCTTTTCGTACCCCCTCCCTCTTATCCTGCCCCGCACCTTCTCCCTTTTCTCGCGGCTCCCATCGCACCCGCTCCCTCTTCTCAAGCTGCACCCACTCCCTCTTCTCACGACCACCCCACCCCCCCGCTCTCTCATCACAACGCACCGCTCCCTCCTCTCGCGCCCCACTCACATCCGCTCCCTCCCACACCTTCTCTCTTCTCACACTCCCACTCTCACCCCGCTCCCTTTTTCCTTGTGCCCCCTAGCACCCGCTCATTCTTTTTGGGCCTTCCTTCACACCTGCTATCTCTTGTTGCGCTGCACCCGCTCCCTTTTTTTTTTGTACTCCTTCCACTCCTACCTCCTCCTTCTTCTCATGCCCCGTACCTGCTCCTTTCTTTCGTGGCTCCCATTGCACACACTCCCTCTTTTCAAGCTGCACCCACTCCGTCTTCTCATACCCCCCCACTCCTACCCCCTCCCTCTTCTCATGCCATGCACCTGCTCCTTCTTCTTGCAACTCTCATCGCACCCACTCCCTCTTCTCAAGCCCCCCTCCCCCGTTACCTCTTATCACAATGCACTGCTCCCTCTTCTCACGCCTCACTCACATCCGCTCCCTCCCACACCTTCTCCCTCTTCTCACACTCCCCCTCTCACCCCGCTCCCTTTTTCCTTTTGCCCCCTAGCACCCGCTCATTCTTTTTGTGCCCCCCCTCACACCTGCTATCTCTTGTTGCGCTGTACCTGCTCCCTTTTCTCGCGCCCCCTCTCCGCCCCCATTTCTTGGGCTCCCCCTTGCATACGCTCCCTCTTTTTCGCAACCCCACCTCTCACCCGCTCCCTTTTTCCCCGCCTCACACCTGCTCCCTCTCTCGCTCGAGGTAACTTTTTATTTCTCCGTATCGCATAGATGTGAACCTCAATGAGAACGAAGACAACACCGACATCCTCAACAGCTTAATGGATGCCAGTAAGGTGGCGAAGAACAAGCACTGGCCGGCGGTGCAGTCCTGGATACAGGTAACAGCGGGAGACTCGTCTTACCCTCCACTTTGTGTTCACTTCTCGTTTCATACGGGCGGCCCGTCATATCTACTGACAGCAGAGTTAGTACATTTTTATTTTTTAAACTTTGCCTTGTGCTGTTCCCTTGTTGTTCTCCTTGAAAATCAATGAATAAATTAGGGGCAGCTTTTTCTAACTTTCACCTTTTCCACAAAGGTTTTCACAAAGGCCGGAATCAACGACGACAGCCTAAAATGTGCTATTGACGTGAAGAAGAAGTTAGAAGCCGCAATGAAGAAGCTAAAGGAAATGAACATCGAGTGCAAGACCCGAAACACAAGAGAGGTGAGTAGCATGACCCGTACATGGTGCATCCTGATCCCCATGCTCCATAGAAAAGAATGTGAAGGTCTTGAGACAGCTCACTGGTTTTACCCATCATGAGATGTTTCTTGAGTACCACTTTACAAATGAGACACTGATAGATTTTATGGCTTTTTGCAACTCTTTCCTCATGCGTTCAATACTATTTTCCTGTGTCATTTCTCCTTCTTAAACATAATTTATAGTTTGATTTCTTTTCCTGTGTGGATTGGATGGGTTGTTACCGAGTAATTCATGTCAATAGCATGTTTAATAATGTATTTACCTAAAAAAATTGGTGATGTGTTCAATATTTCACCCTCTGTATGTATGTAAATATATATTATATATACATTCATGCTCAAAAGTGTTGGCACCCTTGAAATTGTTTCAGAAAATGAATGTGATTAGACATAGTTATACATGTGTTTATTTCGTTTGTGTGTATTGGGACAATCCAAAAAAAAACATAGAGAAAAAGGCAAATTTTACACACCAAAAATGGGCCAGGCAAAATTGTTGGCACCCTCAAGTGAATATTTGGTTGCACATATTTTTGGAGTAAATAATTGCAATTGATCGCTTCCTATAACCATCAACAAGCTTCTTACTCCTCTCACCTGGAATTTTGGACTCCTTTTGCAGCTGCTCCAGGTCTCTCATATTTGAAGGCGTCTTCTCCAAACAGTAAATTTAAGATCTCTTCGGACCCATTGCTGTCACTTCAGATCTCTCCAGCGCTTTGTTTCCATCCATTTCTGGGGCCTTCTTTAAGTATGTTTGGGGTTGTTGTCCTGCTGGAAAACCCATGACCTAGGACACAAACCCAGCTTTCTGACACTGGGCACTACATTGCTACATTGCCAAAATCCTTTGGTAATTTTCAGACTTCATGATGCATTGCACACAGTCACCACACCCAGTGCCAGAGGCAGCAAAACAACCCCAAAACATCTTTGAGCCTCCACCATATATGACTGTAGGTATTGTGTTAGTTTCTTTGTAGGCCTCATTCCGTTTTCAGTAAACAGTAGAATGATGTGCTTTTCCAAAAAAGTCCACAAAATGCTTTTCCAGAAGTATTTTGGTTGCTCATGTACATTTTGGCAAACTGCAGTTTAGCTTTTTTATGTCTCTGTGTCAGGAATGGGGTCCTCCTGGATCTCCTGCCAAAGTATTTAGTTTCATTCAAATGAGGATAGATAGTTCGCGCTGAAACTGATGCACCCTGAGCCTGCAGGATAGCTTGAATTTCTTTGGGACTTGATTGGGCGGCTTATTTACCATCCTGCTTTGCAAATTTTCATAAATTTTTCTCTGCTCTCCACGTCCAATGAGATAAGCTACAGTGCTATGGATTGTAAACTTTTTGATTATGTTGTACGCTGTGGACAAAGGAACATCAAGATCTTTTGAGATGGGTTTTTAACCTGAAAATTTGTTATTTTTCAACAATTTTGGTTCTCAAGTCCTTGGACAGTTCTTTTCCTCTTTCTGTTCTTGGTGTTTGTGTGCAAAGATTGAGTCAACTTCTCCCCCTTTTAATTGGTTTCAGATGTCATTTTCATATTGCCCGCACCTGTTTTCATGCTAGGGCGAGGGAACATGCTTTGTGCAGCACAAGAGGAGGGGTACACCAGGGTAGATTTAAAGGAAGGCCCTGACGATAGGGAGAGGAGTCACCATCTAACTCGCCTGTGGCTGACCCTGGGCTAGCCCTGACTAGTGAGTAGGTCAGAAAGATACTAGTCGTATTACTAATATAAAGGCAACATGAGGAACGGGAGACAAGCAAGAAAGACAGAAATAACAACACAAACTTCAATTCTTCTCCTGAGAGGGACTCCACCAAATCCACTGGCAAGAACCACAGCTTTCTCCAGAGACCACTCCTTCACAGGTCAGCATAGACTGAACTATAGCCACCATAGGAGAGCGTAAGGAGTGGGCGTATGTAGCAGAAGGGGGTGGCTGCAGCTGAGATTAACAGCTACAAGTCAATCTCAGCGGGATAGAAAAGAAACTTTTAACCCCTTCAGCACTCAGAATAATCAATGAGCGGGTTTTAAATGGGATCTGCGATCAATTAAACGCTGTGACAATTCTGATCCCAGATCCCCTGAGGTTTCAGCAGTGACTCGTAATGGTACTCCACCCCCCCCCCTTCTAAAAGGCACCTCTGGACTCTGGGGGACAGGTTTGTCCTGATGAGCTCCACAGAAGGATTGCACCAACTGCCTGGTATTAACTGCCGATGCTCGTACCCACATCCTTTCTTCCAGAACATAATCCTTCCAGTGTATTGCGGCAAACAAAACGGGAATCAACAATCCTAGGCACCTGAAAATCTAAGTTACCGTCAACAATCACTGAAGGCGGAGATAAGGGCGATGGTTCAGAGGAAATACATTGGGAATTTTAATAATGAATTGAATAATGTGGTTATTTAAAGCAAAAAGCCTAAGGCCCTGTGCGCACTTACCGGATTTTGCCGCGGATTTTCCGCGGTTTTGCTGCATGTTTCGCTGCAGAAAATGTTCATAACATCTCTGCAGTGAATCACCAGCAAATCCTATGGAGAAAAAAAATCCTGTGCGCACTGGGCGGAATTTGACAGCTGCATGTTTTGCTGTGGGAATCCCGCAGCAAAAACAAGTGCATGTCACTTCTTTTCCGCACATCGCTGCAGGATTTCACTCCATTGACTCCAATGTTAATCATGAAATCCCGCAGGGAATAACGCAGGCAGCAAATTCTGTGCGGTTCACTGCGTTTTCCTGCGTTATTCCCTGCGGTATTTCGCGGTTTACCTCCGGTAATGTACATCGCCTGTCTGCGGTTTTGCAGGGAAGTGATGTCATTACAGGAAGAGGAAGCGGAGCAGAGAGTAAACACACAGAGATCACACACACACACACACACAGACATCAGAGACATAGAACACAGACACATAGAACACACATAGAAAGAAATCGGAAATATAGAAAACAAAGAACGTGGGCTCCGCTGCATATTCACCGTCCAGCCGAGGTAAGCACACAGCGGCGTCCCGGTATTCTCAGGCTGGGGAGGGAGAGGGGCAGGGTTAATGTCCCCCGCCTCACTCCCCCTCCGGCAGCCGAGAATATCAGCCGCAGCTGCCCCGGCACTGTCGCATGCATTATGCGGCAGCACCGGCGTGTCCTCGGCTCTTCTTGCCGCCGTGTAGCAGTGGCAGCAAGGTAATACAAGGGGTTAATGATGGTGGGGGACCACCGCCATTAACTCCAGGCTTGATCATGGCAGCGTCTATGTGACAGCTGACATGATCAACCCGTAAGTAAAGTGAAAAAAACACAGACACCGAAAAATCCTTTATTTTAAATAAAACAAATAAGCCTTGTTCACCATTTTATTAACCCCTCCCGCACAAAAGCTCCGGCGTAATCCACAGCTCCGGCGTCCTGCGCTGCTTACATCCTGCCGCGACTGTCACAGACACAGCGCTGAATGAATGCAGCAGACAGCAGAGGTAATTACCGGTCATTTCCCACGGCCGGTAATGTGAACTCACTGCCGACCGTGGAAAATGCAGCGATCTCTCCTCTATCTATCCCTCTATCTATTCTTCTGTCTATCTACTATCTCAGAATTAAATGACTTTTTTTTTTTCAATGTGCTTTATTGCATTGAATGCAATAAAGCACATCCCAACCCGCACGCGGCAAAACCGCGGCAATACCGCGAATAATACCTCGGTAAAACCGCAGCAAACCGCATGCGGTTTTCGGGTGCGGTTTCCCGCGGTTTTTTACCGCGGGTGCGGTAATCTTTGAGAGCATGCGGAATTTTCTCAAGAAAATTCCATTTCCCAGTGCGCACATAGCCTTACAATCTCACTGACAAATACTTGAACCAAAGTTTTTGCATTAGGGAGCAATGAAATCCGCTAATTGACTAACCCTATCCACCATCATTAAAATCATCATTTTTTTCCAACTGTGATGGAAGGTCAGTAATAAAATGCATAGATAAATGTTTCCGTGGTCTGTCCAATATAGCCAAAGGTAGGAGACCCCCGGGTGGGCAAGTATACAAGGTCTTAGAACGTGCACAATCATAACAGGTACACATAAAATTAACCACATCGTGGTGTAACCTCGGCCACCAAAAACGATGACACAGGAAGTCCAAGGTCGCTTTACAACCTGGTTGACGTCGCAGAACAGAGTTGTGATGTTGTAAAATTTTGAGACCCAAATAATTGCCCTGAAGAACAGTCGACAGGGGCATCCACCTGAGCCTTCAATACCTCACCCTCCAGATCAGAGCAGACGGTGGAAATGACCACCCGTTCTTGAGATCCCTCAGAAGTGCCTCCCCCAGGGAAACTCCGGGGCAAAGCATCAGCTTCGATGTTCTTAACCCCAGGATGGTAAAAAGAAAGACACATGGCTTGTCGAGGATTGAGACGTAAACGTTGCAGAACAGAGTTGTGATGTTCTCCTAAAATTTTGAGGCTCAAATACAGAGATACAAATAATTGCCTTGAAGGACAGTCAGCAGGAACGTTCCCCTGAGCCTTCAATACCTCACCCTCTAGATCAGAGCACACAGTGGAAAGGACCACCTGGTCTTGAGAGCCCTCAGAAGTGCCTTCTCCAGGGAAACTCCGGGGCAAAGCATCAGCTTCGAAGTTCTTAACCCCCAGGACAGTAAAAAGAAAGACACATGACTTGTCGAGGATTGAGATGTAATCACCATGACAGACTGAGCTCCAAGTATGACATTACTCCCCAAAAGCAAACTTAATGGGCAAAAGTTCCCTATTGTCAATATCCTTTTCTTTTGGCAGTCCATTCTTTTAAGGAAAAAAAGCACATGGTTGCCATTTTCCCCTCCTTCCCCTCTCTGATTCTAATCCCATTATAAGCCCCCCTGAGATCCAACTTTGAAAACCACTTAGCCACAATAATCTTATTAAACAAATCAGGAATGGGCAGGAGAGTATAAGGGTCTTGGATGGTAATTCAATGACATCCGCAAATTTGTACACAAGGACGCAGACCTCCATCTTTTTTTCTTAACAAAGAAGAACCCTACGGTCATGAGAAAAGAAGAGGGCCTAATGTGTCCCTTAGCAAGACTGTAAAAATGTAATCTTTCCTAGCCTTTCGGGGCCAGAAATATTGTATAACCTGGTCTTGGGTAGTTTTGCTTTTGGGAGCAAATTAATAGATCATTCACACGGTGAGGAGGCTGTTCCTGACACCCTTTTTTGAGAACGCATCTTAAAAATTAGACCAAAAAATGGGTATGGTTTTAGTAGAGGCAGTAGAGATAAGTGGTCAGGCAGTTGTTCTTACAGAAGTCACTCCATCTCATATCTTTGGACTGCCAGCAATCACAGGATTGTGCATAACCCACCAGGGAAGACCCAATACAGTAGAGGTTGGAAGACCTTCAAGGATGTATCAAGAAAGGTGCTCCTTGTGAAGAACCCACTAGGTTTTTTACCTACCAGGTGCGTAAAACTCCCCTGACCAAAAGGCCCAGAGTCTATGGCAAATATGGGAATGGATTTCGCCGTCAATGCTACATGTGAGACCAAGGGTCCGAGCAAACTGAGAATCCCCTTATTGGCTCCCGTCCCATTATCCGAAAGTACAGAAATTTATCTTTTTGTACCAAAGACCACTTCCGCAAGTGAGGCAAACTGAGACCGACGCTGAGGAAATACGTACTCCCAGGTTGTAATCCCCCACCCAACCTAAAGTAAGATATTTTTCCGACAGGGTTTTCTGGTTAGGGATTGAAGCCCCAAAAAGTGACCCTGTTGACCGCACAAGAAACACACCCCCATCTTACGGCGTACCACCTGAGACCCAGACTGTGGAGAGGCCCCCTCAACAACTGCATGGGATCAACAATGCGCACAAGCGAGACTTTACCCCTAGGAAGTACAACGGGGGGTGGAGTCAACACAGGTCTATTCCTGAGGTGTCCATCAATCTGTATAGCCAGGGCCATAGCAGAGTCTAACACCAGAACATCCTTTAGCCTTTCTCACAGACTTTTGACAAAAAATGGCTTCTTAGAGTAGGGTCGTTCCACCTGGTGTCAGTAGCCCACCTACAGAACTCGGAACAAAACTCCTCTATGGGCCGGTCCCTCTGCTTTAACGTGCATATGTTTGACTGGGCATGGGAGTCATTGTCGGGATCCTCTACTGACCGGAGTCGATATGAAAGGAAAAGACCCAGGATTGAGGATCACCTTGTAGTAGGGAGATAATTCCTACCCATTGTTCCACATCCTCCAGAAGAACGTGGGCAAAGCTTGAAATAAACTTTGCAACCTGCCGAAAAACACAAATTTATCATGTCCTCCAGAAAACCTAGCCAGAAAAGCCACCTTAGATTCTGGTTCAGACTGATTGGCTGCTGAAAACACCAGATCCAAGGACTGTTGGTCCAAAATCCCTCAGACCGCAGATTTTTCAGATCTAGAGAGACACTGTGCATCTGATCCGCAAGAGTGGCGACAAGATCCATGAGAAGATCCTGAAAAATGGGGCCAGCTATAATGTCATGGTGGGGCGAGGGAACGCACAACAGGAGGGGTACACCAAGGAAGATGTAAAGGAAGGCCCTGACGATAAGAGGACTGGAGAAGGGTCACCACTAGGGATGATCGAATGCCGCAAATATTCGGCAACGCCCATATTCGCCGAATAGGTTGCCGCTATTCGACGATTTGCGAACATTCAGTGTGCAATGTAAGTCTATGGGAAACCCGACTAGTTGCCGAATAGCAACTATTCTGGCTTCCCATAGACGCATAGCGGCGAACTATTCATCAGATATTCGCGAAGCCGAATATTGCTTAATATTTGTGATATTCAATCATCCCTAGTCACCACCTAACTTACCTGTGACTGATTCTTGAGTTCAGTCATGGCCCGAAACTGGTCCTCTTTCCCCCACGGCCCCATACACTGTCTTGTGCCTACACCCTGGCTAACCCTGGGCTAGCCCTGACTAGTGAGCAGGCCAGCAAGACAGTAGTCTTACTAATATATAATGGAAACATGAGCAAGGGGCGACAAACAAGGGAGACAGAAACAACAACAGAAACTCCCAATTCTTCTCCTGAGGAGGACTCCACCAAATCTGCTGGAAAGAGAACCACAGCTTTCTCCAGAGACAACTTCTTCACAGGTCAGCATAGAATGAACTACAGCCGGCATAGGAGAGAATAAGGAGGGGGTTTATATAGCAGAAGGGAGTGACTGCAGCTGAGATTAAAAGCTACAATGCAATCTCAGGAGGATAGAAAAGCGAACTTAACCCCTTCAGCACCAAATCAAATTAACTATGCTGCTCCTCTGGATAAACGATGAGCAGGTTTTAACAAGGATCTGAGACCTTCAAGAAAATTGGAATGCCGGCCTCCGCACACTCCACTCCACTTGTGACCAACAGGAAGAGTCGTCGTCAGCCGTATTTGATGCTCAGTGCCACATGACAAGTTATATACTCACACCTTAGTGTGACATATACAGCCACAAAGGGTTGTGTATGAATCAATCAGGGAGGCAGAAGCAGTAAAGAGACGCCGATGTGTGAGCAAAGCCATTGAACACCTAGCAAAAAAAAAATAAAATATGCAAATGTGATTATATATCTATGTAATGTGCCCCTTCACTTGTGACTGGTGACTACTTCCATTTTTGAGTATTTTTGTCTCCTGCATGCAGTTTACATTTTGACCACTAGAGGGCGATCATTGCACACACTATTTCTCTCCAGCCGAATAATTGGAGCCGGAGCGTCCTTTACAGGGTGACAGGTCGGGGGATTGGATGTGTCAGCTCCTTATAAAGGGACGCTTTCTAATCATCTTAACACTTTCATTAAGCAACCAAAAGTCAGTTTTAACTAGAGATGAGCGAACCGGTCCCGGTTCGGCTCGAGGTCGGTTCGCCGAACGGAGGTCCCGTTCGAGTTCGGTTCGTCGAACGTTCGACGAACCGAACTCGAACTGCATAGGAAACAATGGCAGGCATTCACAAACACAGAAAAACACCTAGAAAACACCCTCAAAGGTGTCCAAAAGGTGACAAACAACTCACAACACAAACACATGGGAAAGTGACAAGGACATATACTCATGCGAAAACAAAACAGCTGGACAAGGAAAAAGAGGAGGAGACACAGATATGAGTATATGCAAGGAAACATCGATTCCATTATTGTGCAACTTGAGCCCTGCTCATTTTAGGCTTCCAATCTGGATAAATTGCCTGAGCTCGCCACGTACGCCTTGGGGATCTTGTCGTGTCCTGCAGCCAGCGTTCTCTCGGAACCTGTCTTCAGTGCTGCTGGGGGTCTGCTGGCAGATAAGCACACGCGTCTGTCCACTGACAATGTGGACATGGCTCTCAGAGGACTTTTCTTCCCCTGGGTCAGCCAGGGGAGGCGAAAGGCACGCGTATTTTTGAGAGTGCTTCATGCAAAGCATCTTTTTCTTTTTCAAAAGGGGGCTCAACCGATGCCAGTCAAGTGGGGTGTGTGTGGCCCAGTTAGTGGAAACGAGGGAGACTGTGGTTGGAGTCCCCTCGCTGTGTCTCTAAAAGAACCAAGATGAACAAGTCATGGCTCTCAGAGGACTTTTCTTCCCCTGGGTCAGCCAGGGGACGGGAAAGGCACGCGTATTTTTGAGAGTGCTTCATGCAAAGCATCTTTTTCTTTTTCAAAAGGGGGCTCAACCGATGCCAGTCAAGTGGGGTGTGTGTGGCCCAGTTAGTGGAAACGAGGGAGACTGTGGTTGGAGTCCCCTCGCTGTGTCTCTAAAAGAACCAAGATGAACAAGTCATGGCTCTCAGAGGACTTTTCTTCCCCTGGGTCAGCCAGGGGACGGGAAAGGCACGCGTATTTTTGAGAGTGCTTCATGCAAAGCATCTTTTTCTTTTTCAAAAGGGGGCTCAACCCATGCCAGTCAAGTGGGGTGTGTGTGGCCCAGTTAGTGGAAACGAGGGAGACTGTGGTTGGAGTCCCCTCGCTGTGTCTCTAAAAGAACCAAGATGAACAAGTCATGGCTCTTAGAGGACTTTTCTTCCCCTGGGTCAGCCAGGGGACGGGAAAGGCACGCGTATTTTTGAGAGTGCTTCATGCAAAGCATCTTTTTCTTTTTCAAAAGGGGGCTCAACCCATGCCAGTCAAGTGGGGTGTGTGTGGCCCAGTTAGTGGAAACGAGGGAGACTGTGGTTGGAGTCCCCTCGCTGTGTTTTACATGCTTTTAGAAGGGCATGACATGGCTTGGAGGTTGACTTTCATCATATGCAAACTGTTGGCTACCAAAATGCTGCCTTTCCAACAACTGTGGTTATAGGCAATGAGGAACATACTGATGAAGATGAGACGCAGATACCCGATTGGGATGACAACTTAAATATTCGGTCAGGGCAAGAAGAAACTCGGTCTGAGGGGGAGGGGAGTGCAAACACAACAATTGATGATGAAGTTCTAGATCCCACCTACTGTCAACCCACAGTCAGACACTCGAGGAGGTCAACAGAGGCGGTGGAGGAGGATGCAACCGACGTCGAAGTAACCTGGCGCCTTCCTGGACACAGTCGGAGCACTGGTAGCACGTCTACAACTGCATCCTCAGCCACCACTCTGCCTCTGAGCATTATTCGGGGTGGATCAACAGGTCGCATGGCCTCTAAGCCTTGCCTAGCCTGGTCCTTTTTTGACATAAAAAAAGATCGCCCAAATTATGTGATCTGTAACATTTGGCATGGTTATCTTAGTAGAGGTCAAAACCTCAGCAGTTTGACAACTTCTTCCATGAATCGTCACATGAATAAATATCATATGGCCTGGTGGGAAGCTCACCGTGCTGCAATGCGGCATAGTGGAGCCAACCATCCACCGCCTGCCCCTTCCAGGGCATCCGCGCGCTCGTCATCTTCTAGGACTGTGGGGACAGCTGTCACACCTGTCTTTCCACCCACAACTTCCACCACTGTAACCGCAACAGGCAGTTTGCTTGGTAGGTCGTCAGTTGGTTTGGAAGGGGAAACAAGTGAGTGTGTACAGCTCTCTCAGACATCGATAGCACCAACGTTGGATGAAGGCAATATCATGTCTCCGCCTGCATTTTTCCAGGGACACCCTACTCAACACCGTCTACACACAGCAGCCAGATCTCTGTCCCTCAGATGTGGTCAAATAAAAGGCCACTTCCTGCGACCCATGACAAAGCTAAGAGGTTGACTCTATCCCTCTGTAAGCTGTTGGCTACAGAAATGCTGCCTTTCCGCCTAGTGGACACACAGGATTTTAGAGACCTTATGTCTGTCGCTGTGCCCCAGTACCAGATGCCTAGTCGCCACTACTTCTCTAAGAAAGGTGTGCCCGCGCTACACCAGCATGTCGCACACAACATCACCGCTTCCTTGAGAAACTCTGTGTGTGAACGGGTGCATTTCACCACCGATACTTGGACCAGTAAGCATGGACAGGGACGTTACATGTCGCTGACTGGCCACTGGGTAACTATGGTGATAGATGGTGAAGGGTCTGCTGCACAAGTCTTGCCGTCCCCACGACTTGTGTGTCAATACTCTGTCTGTCCAAGTTCCGCCACTGCTTCTGCATCCTCCACCTCATCTGGGTCCTCCACCTCCGCCCCAAGCCTGCCTGGTCAGGCCACCAGCGTTCTCACTGCGCAGAAGGAATCACGCAACCCTCATTACTATGCTGGCAGCAGAGCGCAACGGCATCAGGCGGTCTTTAGCTTGACATGTCTTGGGAATAAGAGTCACACAGCTGAGGAGTTGTGGTCAGCTCTGCGGTCCGAGTTTAATAAATGGTTGTCTCCACTCAACCTGCAGCCTGGTAAGGCCGTGTGCGACAATGCTGCAAACCTGGGTGCGGCCCTTCGCCTGGGCAAGGTGACACACGTACCTTGTAAGGCTCACGTGTTGAACCTTGTCGTCCAGCAATTTTTAACACACTATCCCGGCCTAGATGGCCTTCTGAACAGGGCACGAAAACTGTCTGCTCACTTCCGCCGTTCAAGTGCCGCAGCTGAGGGACTTGCATCGCTCCAGAAGTCTTTCGGCCTGCCGGTTCATCGCCTGAAATGCGATGTGGCGACACGCTGGAATTCAACTCTCCACATGTTACAGCGACTGTGGCAGCACCGCAGAGCCCTGGTGCAATACGTCATGACGTATAGCCTGGGCCAACGAGATGCAGAAGTGGGGCAGATCACCCTGATGGAGTGATCTCAGATCAAGGACCTATGCACCCTTCTGCACAGTTTCGACATGGCGACGAATATGTTTAGCGCTGACAATGCCATTATCAGCATGACGATTACAGTCATTTACATGCTGGAGCACACGCTAAACACTATTCGTAGTCAGGGGGTGGGACAACAGGAAGGGGAGGAACTACAGGAGGATTCATATGCGCAAGACACAACAACATCACCAAGGTCCAGACGTTCATCATCACCAACGCGGCAGGCATGGGACCATGGGGGACAGGGATCAACAAGGGCACATGGTAGCAGGCGAGATGTTGAGGAAGGTGCAGGAGAACATGAAGAAATGGAGGACGAACTGTCCATGGACATGGAAGACTCAGCGGATGAGGGAGACCTTGGTCAAATTTCAGTTGAAAGAGGTTGGGGGGAGATGACAGAGGAAGAAAGAACGGTTAGCACCTCTATGCCACAAACACAGCGTGGACTTGGTCCGCATGGCTGCACAAGACACATGAGCGCCTTCTTGTTGCACTACCTCCAACATGACCCTCGTATTGTCAAAATTAGAAGTGATGATGACTACTGGCTTGCCACACTATTAGATCCCCGGGACAAGTCCAAATTTTGTGACATAATTCCACCCATAGAAAGGGATGCACGTATGCAGGAGTATCAGCAGAAGCTGTTACTCGATCTTAGCTCGGCTTTTCCACCAAACAACCGTGCAGGTGCAGGGAGTGATTCTCCCAGTTGTAACTTGACAAACATGGGATGGCCTCGTCATCTTCAACAGTCTACCCGTACCAGTAGGACCGTATCTGGTGCTGGTAACAGCAATTTTATGGAATCTTTTCATAATTTTTTTAGACCCTCCTTTGCAAGGCCACCAGAGACAACAAGTCTGACACATAGTCAACGGATGGAGAGGATGATACAGGAGTATCTCCAAATGAACATCGATGCAATGACTTTGCAAATGGAGCCTTGCTCCTTTTGTGCTTCAAATCTAGAAAAATGTCAAGAGCTCTCCAGTTACGCCTTGGAGATTTTGTCGTGTCCAGCTGCCCAGCTGCCAGCGTTGTCTCTGAACGTGTCTTCAGTGCTGCTGGGTGTGTGCTGACAGATAAGCGCACGCGTCTGTCCAGTGACAATGTGGACAGACTGACGTTCATCAAAATGAACAAGTCATGGATCCAGAAGGAATTTACTACCCCTGTGTCATCCTGGGGAGAGTAAATGCTTGTGGATTTGGAATGTGCTTGATGCAAATCAAAACATCCTGTTTGCAACTAGGGCACAAGTGCTGCCACTGATGGGGTGTCTGTGTGCCCAATTTTGGGAAAAAAGGTAGACTCCGCTTGGAGTAACCCTTGCTTGCTGTGTTTTTTAAAAATGATACAAGATGAACAGATCTGAAGGCAAGATGAAGGCAACATCATGTCTCCGCCTGCACTTTTCTCACAAACCTGCATTTTTCCAGGGACACCCTACTCAACACCGTCTACAGACAGCAGCCAGATCTCTGTCCCTCAGATGTGGTCAAATAAAAGGCCACTTACTGCGACCCATGACAAGGCTAAGTGGTTGACTCTATCCCTCTGTAAGCTGTTGGCTACCGAAATGCTGCCTTTACGCGTAGTGGACACACAGGATTTTACAGACCTTATGTCTGTCGCTGTGCCCCAGTACCAGATGCCCAGTCACCACTGCTTCTCCAAGAAAAGCATGCCCGCGCTACACCAGCATGTCGCACACAACATCACCACTTCCTTGAGAAAATCTGTGTGCGACAGGGTGCATTTCAACACAGATACTTGGACCAGTAAGCATAGACAGGGTCATTACATGTCACTGACTGGGCACTGGCAAACTATGGTGAGAGATGGAGAAGGGTCTGCTGTACAAGTCTTGCCGTCCCCACGAGTTGTTTCAATCCTTGTTCTGTATGTAGAAGTTAATACACTGCTTCTGCCTCTTCAACCTCGTGTGGGTCCTCCACCTTGGCGCAAACCCTGTGTGGTCAGGCCACCCTTCCTTGCAACTGCGCACAAGGACTACCACACACCTCCTTACTATGCTGGCAGCAGAGCTCAATGCCATCAGGCGGTCAAAGTTTTACTTTGAAATGTATGGGAAATGTGAGTCACACCGCTATTACAGAGAATAGTAGTCAGGCAGGGTCAAAACTTTAATTGAGGAACAGGAACAGAATGGGACGGCCAGGACTTAATCAGAAAACAAGCAGAGGTGAAATGCGTATCGGCCAACAAGGTACATAAACAGCAAGCAGGAAACGTAGTCAGGTAACAAGCACACAAAATCATAAAACTGAACTGGGGGTAAAATTAACCAGAGGTTCATAGCTATGTCTGGCAGTGGTCTGCAGACAGGATGGGCATAAAAAAGGGTGTGGTGTCTTCCCATTGGTTGTAGCTGAATGATGGTATTTCATCTGTGAGATACCCACCAGCTACATTCAGCCAGAGATTCTGCATCTGTCAAGGTAATGCAGCCCAGTGGGTGAGCATAACCTGCGTCCACCTGCGCCGCTGGCATCGACTACTCTCCCATCATCAGCAATATTCATGAAAGGAACACGTTGTCACCTGGCGACCGGAGTACAAATTGACGGAGCGGACTCCGTTGGTGACTTAACAGCCGTGTGCGGCAATGATGCAAACCTGGCTGCGGGCCATCGTCAGGGCAATGTGACACACGTGCCTTGTATGGCTCACGTGTTGAACCGAATTCGCCAGCAATTTTTAAAACACCATCACGGCCTACATGGACTTGTGCAGCGGGCACGCTCGCTATGTGCTCACTTCCATCGTGCGTACACAGCAGCTCAACAACTTTCGTCTTTACAGAAGTCTTTAGGTCTGGTGGTTAAACGCCTGAAATGCGATGTGCCCACACGCAGGAATTTGAATCTGCACATGTTGCAGCGTGTGTAGCAGCACCGCAGAGCCCTGCTGAAATACGGTATGACATATAGCCTGGGATAACTTGATCCAGAGGTGGTGCAGATCACGCTGCTGGAGTGGTGTCAGATCAAGGACCTATGCACCCTGCTACACAGTTCACAAATGTCGGCGAAGATGTTTAGCACTGGCAATGTCATTCTCAGCGTGACAATTCTGGTCATCTTCAAGATGGAGCACACTGTAAGCATTATTCGGAGTCAGGTGTTGGGACAAGAGGAAGGGGAGGAAGTACAGGAGGAGTCATATGCGGAAGGGATAACAAGATCTACGAGGTCCAGATGGTCAGCGGCACCTATGCGGCAGTCATGGTGAGGGAGAGGGATTAACAAGGGCGCATAGTATCAGCAAAAAGTGTTGATGAAAGTGCAGGAGCCCATGAAGAAATGGAGGACGAACTGGCGATGGGCATGGAAGACTCAGCAGATGAGTGAGAGCTTGCTCACATTTCGGTTGTGCGAGGTTGTGGGGAGAGGGCAGAGGAAGGAGGCACGATTCTCACCTCTCTGCCACCAACACACCAAGGACTTGGTCCTCCTGGATGCACAAGACACATGAGCGCCTTCTTGCTGCACTACCTACATGACCCTCGGATTGTATGAATTTGAACTAATCCTGAATACTGGGTTGCCACACTGTTAGATCCCCGGTACAAGACAAAATTTGGCGAAATAATTCCTGCCATAGAAATGGACGCACGTATACAGGAGTATCTGCAGAATGTGGTACGCAATCTTAGATCTACTTGTCCACTAAACACCAGTGCTGCACAGAGTGAATCTCAACGCTTTGTCATGGATAGGAGGAAATCGTCTTTTACTTGTCCACATCGGAGGGACCGAGGGCTGGCTGCTGTGCTGAGATGGCGTTGAGTACGGTGTCCCTGCAGAGTTGCACTTTTGGTCATATCCCAAAATGAGTTGAAAAAGGACAGATGCTGGTGGAAAGGTGAACAGTTGTGTTGGAAAGGGGAAAAAAATTTTGGTCCGTGGATTTGGTGGTTAAGCAACTGTAACATTTGCTGAAGAAACACCATCTGTTACAGTGGGACTGGCAGATTTGGATAAAGTGGTATATAATCTGTGACCGCTATATATAGAAAATTAATAAGAAAAGAAAGAGAAAGGTATATATCCCCATCAGCAGTCAGTGTCCACCGTGCTCCCAGATGGAAAAGGAGAGGTTGGCAACTTGAAGGTTTGGTGGAGGATACAGAGCTGTGTGGCTATGAAACTAATAGTAGCCTGAACCGAGTTAGACGCCATTCGGATCTGGAGACTGTGAGCCCTGTTAGCGTCACAGGGTCCACATGCCCACCCAGCCCAGGAACTCCCTGTTAACAACACAGGGGCCATTGAGTACGCTGACCGTGTGCGTAGGGGCCACACCTGTGGACAGCAGGCGCATCAGCAGCAGCAGGCCTGTTAATGCCACTGGGCTGCACAAGCAGGACTGTTAGGACAGGAGCTGGTCTTAACCGTTCTGCGTTACCAACTGTGGTGGTGGCCTGCATCGACCACCCTATCCCTGCCTACCTCTGGCCTAAAGCCGCAATGGGTTCAACACATGGAGGTGTGCTCTTTCGGAGCATAATAGAAGACTGCGCACCTCCTTGTTGGCTCCAGCCCCTTTTATAACCTGTGTCCGCCCCAAACCAGGGTGAACCACAATGCACCTCCTGGAGACATAAGTAGAGTGACACGTCATGAGTGGCATAACTAGCGTCCTATTTGGAAACGCAACTTCAATGATGACCTCATGGCTGCCATGACCCAAACACCTCACCAGTCATCGTCTGACCATCAATAATGCGGTGACAAGTCATAGGTGTGGGCCTCTGCAAGCCATTTGGGAGGACACCTGATGCCCTGTGGTCTATATGGGACCCCCACATCAGGGGCAGGGCCAAAGAGTTCATTACCGGACCTAGTCTCTGATGCAGGAAGTGCCTGAGCATGCTCAGTAGCATGAAATACAGTCTCTGAAAAAAGACTATCAGCTTTAGCATGGTGTCTAGGCACAAAACAGGACTTAGACCCGGCACGGAATGCAAGTACCTGTGCAAAGAGGCTTTTCACACTTAGTGTGGGAGCATGCGCTGGATCCCGAAATGAAGACTTAGCGTCAGGAATGGCACAGTCAGGCTGAGCATACTCACTAGGCGAAACACTGTAATTATGCTGCAGCTGGGGTAAATTGGCACACGCATGCGCACTAGCTGCCTCTCCACACTTACACGTGGAGGGGCAATTTGTCTTGGAGATGCTGTCTATGAACAGAAGGAAAAGCTAAAGGAAGCCTGACTTTCTATCCCTCCGAATTATGAAATGCAGCAATGAATTCCATGAGTTTGCTATAACATTAGCGTAGCAAAATGTGCATGAGGGTGTGATGTAGAGGTGCTAGAAATAGCTTGTCACCAGTGGGGCACTAATGGAATACAACAGCCAGTTCTATGATGCCACTAAATGGCAGTATTTTGTGCTATCATTATAGCTTATTAAAAACAGAGCAGGAGGTTGTCATGCAGAGGTGCTGCACATAGATTTGCAGTAGTGTGAATAGACAAAAGTCCAATAGCCACGTTTAGGATACAACTAGGTACACTGAGTGTTTGCTAGTATAATGGCTTAGTAACAATGAGTTGTAGTGTGCAATGCAGGCAGACGTGCTCTGCAAATGTCTTTGCACTAGTGGGACTATAGCAAAGTCCAATAGCCACGTATAGGATGCCACTAGGTACACTGAGTGTTTGCTAGTATAATGGCTGAGTTTAAAAAAGTTTGAGTGTGCAATGCAGGCAGACGTGCTACAAATATCGTTCCAATACTGTGAATAGACAAAAGTACAATAGCCACGTTTAGGATACAACTAGGTACACTGTGTGTTTGCTAGTATAATGGCTGAGTTTAAAAAAGGTGGAGTGTGCAATGCAGGCAGACGTGCTCTGCTAATGTCTTTGCACTAGTGGGACTATAGCAAAGTCCAATAGCCACGTATAGGATGCCACTAGGTACACTGAGTGTTTGCTAGTATAATGGCTTAGTTATAATGAGTTGGAGTGTGCAATGCAGGCAGACGTGCTGCAAATATCTTTGCACTAGTGGGACTATAGCAAAGTCCAATAGCCACGTATAGGATGCCACTAGGTACACTGAGTGTTTGCTAGTATAATGGCTTAGTTATAATGAGTTGGAGTGTGCAGAGGACAGGAGGGTACAGTGGCAGGATTGTGGTGCTCTGGGTAGAGGAATGGAAGCCTGCCTTTCTATTCCCTCCTAATGGTGAAATGCAGGGAGGAAATCCCTGACCTTGGCTACACAGACGCTGTTGCTGTTTTCAGGACCTGTCACCTATGGCTCTCTGACCCTGCCGGTTTGAGCCCTTAAAAGGACTGCTAGAATGTGCTCTCCCTAAGCTGTCTAACGCTGTGTATGCAGCGCATACAGCTGTATCGGCGATAGGACTCAGGAGGACGGAGCTGCGACACTGATGTCTGACACCAAAGACGCAGAAGGCAGATAATGGCGTCCGTGAAGAAAATGTCCGGTTTTATAATGCAGGGACATGTGACATGCAGATCCTATCACACATGCCGTTGCTTCTCTGGCTCAAAGTCCACTTAGCTGTGTGTGTGTCTGGGATTGGCTGACATGCTGGCCCGCCCCACAAGACGCGCGCGCTTAGGGAAGGAAGACAAGAAAAAAAAAAAAAAAATGGCGATCGCCATTATAGAAACAGCAGTGATCTGAAGGCGCTGTTCACGCACACTATACACTGAAATGTGATAATAGTTTGATTCACAGAGTGACTTACACTATTACAGCGGAAACCAAGCTAGGATTTAGCTGTTTTTTGGCTGCTAGAACCGTTCTCGAACGTTTCTAGAACTATCGAGCTTTTGCAAAAAGCTCGAGTTCTAGTTCGATCTAGAACATGCCCCAAAATCACTCGAGCCTAGAACTGGAGAACCACGAACCACGCTCAACTCTAGTTTTAACACTTTGGCGGTGCCATTTGGCGCATGCCGAACTCAAAAAGTATCTGCAATCCTCAGTTTGAGCGCCTTTTATATATTTGCAAAGTTATGAGATCGATGCCTTCAGCTCTTACCTTTCTAGGTTCCTAAGACAACACTTCCTGTCAGGCAAGCTCAACCCCCCCCCCCCTCCTTCCCTTTCCCCCCCAAACGCTCCATTTGGATTGGTGGCAGTCATTTTGGCT
>NC_134353.1:58102251-58269751 GCF_048569485.1 Anomaloglossus baeobatrachus
CCCGGGACAGAGTACCCCAAAGCCCTGGGGTGCATCACATGATCTGAAGTCGTCCGCACCTCCGGTCATGCGCACTACTCAGAAGCTGGGTGTATGTGTCCCGGCTCCATAGACGCTCACTGCCCGTGATCTGAAGTCGTCCGCACTTCCGGTCATGCGCACTACTCCTCTCTGAAGCCGGGACACACATATCCATCTTCTGAGTAGTGCGCATGACCAGAAGTGTGCATGACTTCAGATCATGGGCAGTGAGCGTCTTTGAAGCCAAGGCACATACACCCGGCGTCAAAGAAGCTCAGTGCTGATGGGTACAAAGCCGCTCGCATGCGTCGCTTTATATTGCGCTGCTATGACGCTGGCTGTTGTAATAAAAAAAGATAGTTGTGCTCTCAAATGCTAAAGCATGCAAACCATGAATGTAAGAATAAGGAAATGTAGGAAAAATTGAGAAATGTAGCACACAAAAGTGGCCATTTCCAGATCTGCCCAGTAGCCGCGTCAAGGCATATCTCATATACTAGGTACCTAGTCTAAGGCTACTTTCACACATCAGTTTTCTGCATTCCGGCACAATCCTTTTTTTTTTCCTGATCCAACGGATCCGGCAAAAAATGTAAAAACCGTATCCACTGGATCCGTTTTTTAACGGATCCGTTATGCCTGATGCGTAAAAAAACAGATCCGTTGGATCCGTTTTGCATCCGTTTTGTCCGTTTTGTTTTTTTTTTTTTGCTGGATCAGTTTTTCTTCGGCGCTCCATTGGGAGACCCAGACGATTGGGTGTATAGCTACTGCCTCCGGAGGCCACACAAAGTATTACACTAAAAAGTGTAAGGCCCCTCCCCTTCTGCCTATACACCCCCCGTGGGATCACGGGCTGCTCAGTTTTCAAGCTTTGTGCGAAGGAGGTCAGACATCCACGCATAGCTCCACTGTTTTAGTCAGCAGCAGCTGCTGACTATGTCGGATGGAAGAAAAGAGGGCCCATACTAGGGCCCCCAGCATGCTCCCTTCTCACCCCACTCTTGTCGGCGGTGTTTGTTAAGGTTGAGGTACCCATTGCGGGTACGGAGGCTGGAGCCCACATGCTGCTTTCCTTCCCCATCCCCCTGAGGGCTCTGGTGAAGTGGGATCTTACCGGCCTCCAGGCTCTGAGGCCGGGCTCCATCCACAGACCCGGAGATCCTGCTGGAATGGAGCGGAGTATCGTCAGGGACAGGCCCTGCAACGTTAAGGTACTCTGTGTCCCCGTACAGTCTATGCACAGACACACTCCAGCGTTGCTGGGTGTGTTAGTGCGCCGGGGACAGTAGCGCTGCGCGCTTGGGCTTTACTCACTGCAGCTTAGCTGAGTGAGTTTATGTGTCGGGAACTACCGCGCCAGCCGCTGCTGGAGCTGCGGCGCGGCTGAGACTTGTGGTGCGCCGGGGACTTTCGCGCTGCCGTGCTTTTACGACGGCAGCGCTTATAAATCTAGTCCCCGGCTTTTGCGGCCTACTTACGTTTCGTTCCCGCCCCCAACCCTGCCAGTCAGGGAAGGGGCGAGACGCTGTACAATGATCAGCGCCGAGGGCTGGAGTCTTATTTACATGCTCCAGCCCTCTCACTGGGCACAGGGGGACGCCAGTTTCCCGCTCTTGTCTGGGGCACGCCCACGGCCCGCCCCTCTTCACAGGACGCCGGCAGCCATTCCTGCAGGCAATCTAAGCTGGACAACGGACACAGGCTCTGGGAGACCCAGCAAAGGGATTCTGGCGACCACTTACCCGCTTATGCGGGCGGTAAGCAGCACCTTGGTGCTGACCCCACTATTGCCACAGTGTTTTTTTGTGTACTTTATCCTTGTACTTATATTTGCAAGACCATACACAGACACACGCCAGCATTGCTGGGCGTGTTAGTGCGCCGAGGACAACAGCGCTGCGCGCTTGGACTATACTCACTGCAGCTTAGCTGAGTGAGTTTATCTGTGGGAAACTGCCGCGCTGGAGGCTGCGGCGCGGCTGAGACTTGTGGCTGTACGGTCGCTTCTTGGCGATATACCCCTAGATAGCTCTGAGGAGACAACAGCATGTCGTCAGCATAGAGCAAGGGGGCCAAGGCACAGGCTTTCTATGCTGTCTGTACCGCACGTGAGGCTGTTTTACCGGCAGGTTCCACTAACCCCTAATGGGTAGAGTCTCTGCTAGTGGTGGCCCAGAGAGGGCCACCTGTGAAACTGTCCAGAGGACAGAGTTTGCAGTTTTTTTGCTGATAAAATGTCTTGGACTATGAACAAAATTCTAGCAACTTTGCAGTCCAGGGCGGTGACTCAGACCATGGGCATTGTTGAATCAAGGCTCCCCGGTCTCCCTCAGTTGGAACTAATCCGTGCTCCAAGGGGGTCCCATACATCCCAGACTGAAGGCTCTGACACGGACGACAGTCCCAGACAGCCTAAGCGAGCTCGCTGGGAGAGACCCTCGACTTCACACACTGGTCAGGGTCTCAGCGAGAGGATTCTCTGTATGATGAGGTAGCTGATCAGGTTTCTGATCCTGAGACCGCTTTCATTCTGGATGCTCCTAATGGGACGCCATGGTGAATGATCTCATAGCGCCCATCAATACACTGGTGGATATTTCTCCCTCAGCCCCTCCAGTGGAGGAGGCAGCTTCAGCAGGAGAAATTCCATTTCAGGTATCCCAAGCGTAAATTCAGTACTTTTTGGGCCTCTCTGACTCAGAGGAGCAGTCCAGAAACACTACGCTTATCCAGACAAGCTTTTCTCCGCCGCGCCATCCTCCATAGTTGCAGTGGAAGATGGGACTTCACTTAAAGATGCCATTGACAGACAGATGGACCTCTGGTTGAAATCTGTCTGTGAAGCTATCGGCGTGTCGTTTGCTCCGGCATTCGCAGCCGTATGGGCACTCCAAGCTATTTCAGCTGGTCTTGCGCAGATAGACACTGTCACACGTACATCTGTGCCGCAGGTGGCGTCCTTAACCTCGCATGCATTGCGACTTACGCTATTCATGCTGTCCTGGACTCTACGAGCCGTACGCCGGTGGCGTACGCCAACTCCGTGGTTTTGCGCAGACCCTTGGGGTTAAGGGAATGGAAGGCAGCTCCTGCTTCCAAAAAGGGCTTAACCAGTTTGCCATTATCTGGTGACAGACTGTTGGCTGAGCGATTGGATGAAATCATTAAACAGGCCAAGGGTAAGGATTCTTCCTTACACCAGCCCAGATCAAACAAAACCCAAGGAAGGACAGTTGACGTTTCGGTCCTTTCCAGGCTCGGGCTGGTCCCAATTTTCCTAGTCCAAAAGGACTCAAAAGGCTCAGAGGGGCTCAGACTCCTGGCGGGCTCAATCACGCCCAAAGAAGGCAGCCGGAGGAACCGCTACCAAGGCGGTTTCCTCATGACTTTCAGCCCTCTCTCTCCGCATCCGCGGTCGGTGGCAGACTCTCCCGCTTTGGCGGCATTTAGCTGCCACAGGTCAAAGACCGGTGGGTGAGAGACATTTTGTCTCACGTGTACAGGATAGAGTTTTGTTCTCGTCCTCCGGCTCGATTCTTCAGAACTTCCCCACCTCTCGACCGAGCCGATGCTCTTCTGCAGGCAGAAGGAGTGATAATCCCTGTTCCTCTTCAGGAACAAGGTCACGGTTTTTACTCCAATCTGGTTGTGGTGCCAAAAAAGGACGGCTCTTCCGTTCCGTTCTAGACCTAAAACTGCTCAAAAAGCAGTGTAAACCAGGCGGTTCCGGATGGAATCCCTCCGCTCCGTCATTGCCTCAAGGTCTCAAGGAGATTTCCTAGCATCAAGAGACATCAGGATGCTTATCTCCACGTGCCGATTGCTCCAGAGCACCAGCATTTGCTGCGATTCATTATAGAAGACGAGCATCTTCAGTTCGTAGACCTGCCCTTAGGTCTGGCGACAGCCCCACGGGTTTTCACCAAGGTCATGGCAGCAGTGGTAGCAGTCCTGCACTCTCAGGGTCACTCTGTGATCCCTTACTTGGACGATCTACTTGTCAAGGCACCCTCTCAAGAGGCATGCCAACGCAGCCTGAACGTTGCGCTGGAGACTCTCCAGAGTTTCGGGTGGATCATCAACTTTTCAAAGTTAAATCTGACACCGACCCAATCACTGACATATCTTGGCATAGAGTTTTATACTCTCTCAGCGATAGTGAAGCTTCCGCTGGACAAACAGCGTTCACTACAGACGGGGGTGCAGTCTCTCCTTCAAGGCCAGTCACACCCCTTAAGACGCCTCATGCACTTCCTAGCGAAGATGGTAGCAGCAATGGAGGCAGTCCCTTTCGCGCAGTTTCATCTGCGTCCACTTCAATGGGACATTCTCCGCCAAAGCGATGGGAAGTCGACGTCCCTAGACAGGAACGTCTCCCTTTCTCAGACGGTCAAGGACTCTCTTCAGTGGTGACTTCTTCCCACCTCATTGTCAAAAGGAAGGTCCTTCCTACCCCCATCCTGGACGGTGGTCACGACAGACGTGAGTCTGTCAGGGTGGAGAATAGTCTTTCTCCACCACAGGGCTCAGGGTACGTGGACTCAGCAGGAGTCCACCCTTCAGATCAATGTTCTGGAAATCTAAGCAGTGTATCTTGCCCTGCAAGCCTTCCAGCAGTGGCTGGAATGCAAACAGATCCGAGTTCAGTCGGACAACTCCACAGCGGTAGCATACATCAACCACCAAGGCAGAATACGCAGTCGGCAAGCCTCCCAAGAAGTCCGGCGGACTCTGATGTGGGTGGAAGACAGAGCATCCACCATATCCGCAGTTCACATCCCGGGCGTAGAAAACTGGGAAGCAGACTTCCTCAGTCGCCAGGGTATGGACGCAGGGGAATGGTCTCTGCACCCGGACGTGTTTCAGGAAATCTGGGGCCTTCGGGGGAGGCCGGACGTCGACCTAATGGCGTCTAGGCACAACACCAAGGTCACGAGTTTCATGGTGTGGTCTTACGATCAACGAGCTCTGGCGGCAGGCGCCTTAGTTCAGGATGGGTCGCAGTTCCAGCTACCCTATGTGTTTCCCCCTCTGGCACTGTTGCCCAGAGTGCTACGCAAGATCAGCTCCGATTGCTGCCGCGCCATCCTCGTCGCCCCAGACTGGCAGAGGAGGTCGTGGTACCCGGATCTGTGGCATCTCACGGTCGGCCAGCCGTGGGCACTACCAGACCGGCCAAACTTACTGTCCCAAGGGCCGTTTTCCATCTGAATCCTACGGCCCTGAACCTGACTGGGTGGCCATTGAGTCCTGGATCCTAGCGTCTTCAGGATTATCTCATGACGTCATTGCCACCATGTGACGGGCTAGGAAGCCGACGTCTGCCAAGATCTACCACTGGACGTGGAAGATATTCTTACCTTAGGGCTCTGCTCAGGGAGTGTCTCCCTGGCCATTTGCATTGCCTACTTTTCTTTCCTTCCTGCAATCTGGTTGGGAAACAGGTTTGTTGCTCGGCTCCCTTAAAGGACAAGTTCCAGCGCTGTCTGTATTCTTTCAGAAGCGCCTAGCACGACTTCCTCAGGTACGCACGTTCCTGCAGGGGGTTTGTCACATTGTCCCTCCGTACTGAGGCCGTTAGACCCATGGGATCTGAACAGGGTACTAATTGCTCTCCAGAAGCCGCCCTTCGAGCCTCTGAGGGATGTTTCACTTTCTCGACTTTCACAGAAAGTGGCCTTTCTGGTAGCGGTCACGTCTCTTCGGAGAGTGTCCGAGCTAGCAGCGCGGTCATCCAAAGCTCCCTTCCTGGTGTTTCACCAAGACAAGGTAGTGCTGCGCCCGATTCCGGAGTTTCTCCCTAAGGTGGTATCCCCTTTTCATCACAATCAGGATATCTCCTTACCTTCCTTTTGTCCTTATCCATTTCATCGATATGAAATGGATTTGCATTGTTGGATCTGGTGAAGAGCACTCAGAATCTACATTTCCCGCACGGCGCCCCTGCGCCGATCGGATGCACTCTTTGTCCTTGTCACTGGTCAGCGCAAGGGGTCGCAGGCTGCCAAATCCACCCTGGCTCGATGGATCAAGGAACCAATCCTTGAAGCCTACCGTTCTGCTGGGCTTCCGGTTCCATCAGGGCTGAAGGCCCATTCTACCAGAGCCGTGGGTGCGTCCTGGGCATTACGGCACCAGGCTACGGCTCAGCAGGTGTGCCAGGCGGCTACCTGGGCGAGTCTGCACACCTTCACCAAGCGTTATCAGGTGCATGCCTACGCTTAGGCGGATGCCAGCCTAAGTAGAAGAGTCCTGCAGGCGGCGGTTGCCTCCATGTAGGGAAGGGCTGTTTTTACAGTCCAAACTTGAGGTATTAATTTACCCACCCAGGGACTGCTTTTGGACGTCCCAATCGTCTGGGTCTCCCAATGGAGCGCCGAAGAAGAAGGGAATTTTGTTACTTACCGTAAATTCCTTTTCTTCTAGCTCCAATTGGGAGACCCAGCACCCGCCCCTGTTTCCTTCGGGATTTTTGGTTTGTTCGGGTACACATGTTGTTCATGTTGAATGGTTTCAGTTCTCCGATGTTCCTTCGGATTGAATTTGTTTAACCAGTTATTGGCTTTCCTCCTTCTTGCTTTTGCACTAAAACTGAGCAGCCCGTGATCCCACGGGGGGTGTATATGCAGAAGGGGAGGGGCCTTACACTTTTTAGTGTAATACTTTGTGTGGCCTCCGGAGGCAGTAGCTATACACCCAATCGTCTGGGTCTCCCAATTGGAGCTAGAAGAAAAGGAATTTACGGTAAGTAACAAAATTCCCTTCTTTTCAAAACCATTGGAGCATGCGCAGTTTACAAAAACGGATCCAGCAGCCGCATCCGTTTTTTGCCGCATTGCGCCAGATGCGGCGTCCATAGGCTTCCATTGTAAAACACGCCGGATCCGGTACAATGCGTTTTTTTTGCCAGACAAAAAAATGTTGCAAGATACGTTGCCTCCGGCCGCCGCTTTAATTAATTTTGCTGCATCCGGAAAAAAACTGATGCAACGCAAAGCCATCAGGTACAATCCGGTAACAATGCAAACCTATGGGGATAAAACGAATGCGGTACCGGATCAGTTTTACCCGTTTTTTTCCGGATTGTGCCTGATGGAAAAAACCTGATGTGTGAACGTAGCCTAACTCGCTGGGTTAAAAGACTCCATGTGTATGGGTATGTAGGAACCTGCTTTTGAAGAATAAAATCACCTGTGGCTAATGGGGGAGGGGTGCACAGTCAGAGGGCATGAGTCCATAATTGGGCAAAAAGACTGACGGCACTCCCTGACATACAGTCTGAACAGGTGCAAAACTGAACATGACCTATAGCAACAACAATAGACCGTTGCACTCTGAAATGCTAAAGCATGCAAACAATCAATGCAAGAATATAGATATGTGTTACTGCTTAAGGAAATCTAGGACAAATTGAGATATTTAGCGTGTTGTAAAGGTTATCACACTCACAGGGGCATGATCACATGGTAAGGGGGGGGCCTACTAGCCAGGGAACTAGCACTCCTGCGACTAGTCCCTGCACTCATTAGCATATCATAAAGGATCTTTAGAAACACTTTTTCTATAGATCTGTTTATCTATGCTAATGTATACAGGCACAGTTAGGCAGGGATTAGGAATATACAACCAACAGGGTCTTTTTTAATCTTTTTTTTTTTTTTTTTTTTTTTTTAAGATGAGAAATCAATTTATGATTCCTAGAACACACAAAGAAGCAGCAGTGATCGATGGAACTGATTGTGAAGTGTGTGACGTTCCTCTGCTGCTTTGATCGCACCGGCTCCAGGATACGGATAATGTGTTGCTTGTCGATCAGAGAGTCATTCTCTGTCCATGAGATGGAGGATAACTTGCTGGTTGCTGGGGATCTGACTGTCGAATTCGTAACATTTTAACTTTTGGACCCTGCGCCTTCTATATTGACTGCAGCATGAGCATGCGTAAACTCCGCCGGGCGCTGTATTCCACTACCTCTGCTGCCCCATTAACAATGAATGGAGTGGAGGCTGAGCATGTGCAACCTATGCTTCATTCATTGTCTATGGGAGAAAGTCGGGCGCTATACTCCGCTAAAGGGTGCTTTACATGCTGCAACATCGCTAACGATATATCGTCGGGGTCACGTCGTTAGTGACGCACATTCGGCGCCGTTAGCGACATCGCAGCGTGTGACCCCAAGGAGCGACAATCAGCGATCGCAAAAATCGTTGTTCGTCGACACGTCGCTCCTTTTCATAATATCGTTGGTGGTGCATGTCGCTAGTTGTTCGTTGTTCCTGCGGCACCACATATCGCTGTGTGTGACACCGCAGGAACGACAAACATCTCCTTACCTGCGTACACCGGCAATGCGGAAGGAAGGAGGTGGGCGGGATGTTACGTCCGCTCATCTCCGCCCCTCCTCTGCTATTGGGCAGCCGTTTAGTGACGTCGCTGTGACGCCGAACGCACCTCCCCCTTGAAGGAGGGTTTGTTCGGCAGCCACAGCGACGTCGCTACACAGGTAAGTGCGTGTGACGCTCCCGTAGCGATAATGTTCGCTACGGCAGCGATCACCATATATCGCACGTACGACGGGGGCGGGTGCTATCGCGCTCGGCATCGCTAGTAATTGCTAGCAATGTCGCAGCGTGTAAAGTACCCTTAACTCTGCCGCCCCATTAACAATGAATGGGGTGGAGGCCGACCTTCACTATTAGTTTCTGCTCAGCATACGGACAAGAGTGTAATTTGAACATATTATGCAGGACGGAGGTTGTTTTCTCTTTTCAGTATTTTTTGGGTACCTTCTATGAATTCCTGTGTCTCCTTAAAGGGGTGACTTTTTAGAATAAGCTGTCGAGAAATAACATTATTTCTGGCCATTATATGTCTTGTATTTGGCAGTTTTCACATCTAATTGTCAGTGTTCCCTGATTTACCCTTGAAAGTTGGAGAGACTGACCAGTATGAGGCCTTATATGCCTAGTACTTGGTCAGAAGAGGAGGTAAAGCAGTATTTAGTAATGCACCTCAGATAAAATAAAACATTTACTAGAAATCTGCAGCACCATCTGTGTATTTCTCTCTCTTCCTCCTTCATCAGCTCCTGACTCTGCTCTCCATAGACTTCTATAGGCAGCAAGTAACCTGATCCCTCAGTGAGCTGCAAGCCTGCCTTTTAGCAGTGAGTTTGTGGTAAGTGATCAGTGCAGGGGAAGATGGAGAAGAATCTGATAATTGAAGAAACTTGTTTTCTCTATGGTGTATTACGAATTTTTGTTTTTACTGTTGAATTATGCACCATATTTCAAAAAATCTTGTGTAAAATGTCAGATTATTTTTTTTTGTTGTCAGCAATGTTTTGTTTCTCACTAGTGGTGTGGATTCTTTAACCAGTTCACGACTTGGCCATTTTCCCCCTCCTTCCTGACCAGGCATATTTTCGGGTTTTATCGTACATGCGCTCTTAACCGTTCTAAGAAATGTTATTCAAACAGTTCTGGATCATTTTTGATAAGTGCGCCAGTGGAGAGTTAGTTTGGGCAGGAACAGCGCTAATGGTTATTACAAGGGCAAGCACTTCAGGAGGGTGACATGAAGAAGTAGTCAGGGGTCGGAAACAGAATCATGAACAAGCCGAGAGGATGGCAAAATCAAGGAACAGGGCAGAGTTCAGGGAGAAAGCCACATTTTAATGCAATACAGGTAGCGGACCATTCATCTAGCCCACCAGGGCTTATGTCAGCAGGAGGCACAGGGAGATATGGTGGCTTAGCGACAATTTGTCACCATGATCGGGGGAGCATTGGCTCCTTGACTGGCCTTCAGGGTAGGGGAGCCCTAGCTATCTCTGAGTTACCTCTGAGGGTGAGGTTGTCTGAGCCGCTTTCTTGATCCTGGACCCGACCAGCCCTAATACCAACTACCCCATTGGTGGCCCAGGACATTAGCGCGATAAAACCAACAGATAAAGACAAACAGAGGAAACCAAAACTCTACCTCCATAGCACGCTCACACTGAGGTATCAGACAATAAGGGGTAAGGAAGAATATAAGAGCAGGGATGAAACGACAAGAAGACTGGAAAACTCCACAAGAACTCCAAGCACCAGGCAATATAATCACCAGCAGGACTAGGACACAACACACAGACTAAAGGGGGCTTTACACGCAGCGACATCACTAGCGATGTCGTTGTTGAAAGCACCCGCCCCCGTTGGTTGTGCGTCACGGGCAAATCGCTGCCCGTGGCGCACAACATTGTTAGGACCCGTCACACGGACTTAGCTGCCTAGCGACGTCGCTGTGACCGGTGAACCGTCTCCTTTCTAAGGGGACGGTTTGAGCGGCGTCACACGGCAGGCGGCCAATAGAAGCGGAGGAGCGGAGAACAGCCGCATTAACGGCACGCCCACATCGTTGCCGGAGGACGCAGGTAAGCTGTTGCTTGTCATTCCAGGGGTGTCACACGTAGCGATAAGTGCTGCCTCAGGAACGACGAACAACCTACGTCCACAACGACCAACGAGATTTTGAAAATGAACGACGTGTCAACGATCAAAGATAAGGTGAGTATTTTTGATGGTTCACAGTCACTCACAGCTGTTACACGCAACGACGTCACTAACTACGCCGGATGTGGGTCACGAAATCCATGACCCCCGACGACATATCGTTAGATATGTCGTTGCGTGTAACGGGGCCTTAACACAGCAATAAACTATAGTCGGCGTGGGAAGACAGATTCCACCTTCGTAAAAAGGCGGGGGAGTAAATGTGATCTCAGAGGTAACAAGCTGCCTGGCAGAGGTTAACATTGAAAAAAAAAAGAGAAAAAGGGAACCAGCATGATCTGAAATTGGCATGCATCATATAAAAAGTGAAAATTCACAGATTTATTCCAACTGTACTATAATAAAAAAATGAGATTTTTAGCAAATAATTGATCAATTCTTTGAGCCACCCCTGCCAACGTCACGGCAAATCTCTATAGGGGGGTCCTAACCTATATTCTGTATTTCATGTGCCATGCGGCCTCCTAGATAAAGTTAAAAGCAGAACCATAATGGAGCACACATACCTGTAACCTGTATATATAACCGCTTCTATGTTGCAAAAGAGGCAATTGTGCATAGAGGCCAGCCCAGGTCCCAGCATGTGGAGCAAGCTCTACACATACCAGGACTATATCAGAACTGACCCTCCCAGTGCCAGACAGCAACCATTGATAAAGGCGGACCAGATCCAAGAATGGTGCTTAATTAGCAATGCCTGTGGAAAGGGTGAGGCAACTGAATGTGTACAGCTACCAACAGGAGGAATACATTGCAAACCAAGATCAGGCGTGCATGGTATGGTGATGGTCAGTCACCAGAAATTGTAGCATAACTACAGTCATAACATTGGTAGGTTAACATTGGTAGCTTGACCATTAATGAGCACACAGCTGGTTGACGCCTGAGCCTGCCTTTGTAACTCAGAAACACCAGAGAAACCATAGTCTGTAGTGTGACCAGCGTCCGATGCCACCATGACAATCAGTGACTTTTGAGCAAACCTCTGTGTGATACTATTACTGTAAGCATAGTTCTCAAAAAATGGTGGCCATTGGCATGTGAAACTTATCGAAATTGCTTTATTATAGCAGCAGTTGTAAGATGCTGCCCCCTATGGGCAAACATTTCTTGCCTATGCCCATTTTCAAATACCTTATTAATAAAGAATCTTCCTTTATCTTGGCCAAAGAGAGAGACTTAAGGGGGCTTTACACGCTACAACATCGCTAATGCGAACTCGTTGGGGTCACGGAATTTGTGACGCACATCCGGCCGCATTAGCGATGCCGTTGCGTGTGACACCTATGAGCGATTTTGCATCGTCGCAAAAACGTGCAAAATCGCTCATCGGTGACCTGGGGGTCCATTCTCAAAAATCGTTACTGCAGCAGTAACGAAGTTGTTCCTCGTCCCTGCGGCAGCACACATCGCTCCGTGTGACACCGCAGGAACGAGGAACCTCACCTTACCTGCCTCCCGGCCTCAATGCGGAAGGAAGAAGGTGGACGGGATGTTACGTCCCGCTCATCTCCGCCCCTCCGCTTCTATTAGGCGGCCGCTCAGTGACGCAGCTGTGATGTCGCTGTAACGCTGAACGAAGCGCCCCCTTAGAAAGGAGGCAGGTCGCCGGTCACAGCGACGTCTCCGGGCAGGTAAGTAGTGTGACGGGTATGGGCGATGTTGTGCGTCACGGGCAGCGATTTGCCCGTGTCGCACAACAGATGGCGGGTACCCACGCTATCGATATCGGTACCGATATCGCAGCGTGTAAAGCTGCCTTTACACTCTGGAGGACCCTAAGTGACAGCCCATTAATTTCTTTTGAGAATGGTGTAATTCCTCATTTCTCCTGCGGGAGTGCTGTGGGGAAAGGTTACACTTCCTGCATGGGTTTTCTCAGCGATCACTAGCGATCGCCCCTGGTTTAGGGTAATCCTATTGTCAGAAGTGATTACTAGGGATGATGTAGTGGAACTAGTAGGACTTTAGCCTCATGTATCAGAGGTCAGCGTCAAGGAGCTACTTATATATGTAAGAAAGTCTTAAAATACAAAGGTGCGCACAATAAGCAGAACGTTCCCGCTGTAAGGGCTTGGCACTATACGTTATGCATTGTAGAGCCAAACTCCACATCTACCTTTTTAGGAAATTAAAAGCCATAAATTGTGTTTAGTGTTTGATATGCGCGGCTGTCAGTGAAAGCGGTAATGCCCCCTAAAACCTTGGGTTGCTTTTCACCTTTCATAAATTCCCGGGGAGATTCTATACAAAAAATAATTTTCAGCTCCGCAGCTCATTGTTATTCAGAGTTGATTGATGGTCGTCATTTACTCAGCGAGGAAGTTAAGTGCTCCTGTCATTTCCAGGAGTATAATTGGGACGTTTCACAGGTCAGCGATAGTGGCAGGGTTTCCCTTTTGATTAGTGTTAGACTGATAACAAAAATTACAGTTTCCCGTGATGGATGGGACCCATAGTGTCTAAATGCAGCGCTCATGCATCGCACCTAAACAAAATGAATTTGCATCTGATTATGTCTGCGGGTTATGGGAGAAGAGCGGACTAAGGGGGAAGTATGTTCCTGTTATCAGTACACAGATTGGCCCCCACCCGTACACCAGACAGGCCTCACAGAGGGGTATTGTAGCGGCAGACAGGAGATGGGAATATTCGGAGTAGCTCAATGTTATCCAGACTAAAGCGGGCTTTACACGCTACGATTTCGCTACAGCGATCTCGTTGGGGTCACGGATTTTGTGACGCACAAGCGATATCGTTGTGTGTGTGTGACTCCTAGGAGCTATTTTGGATTGTTGCAAAAACGTCCAAAATCGCTCCTCGTTGACATTGGGGTCCACTCCAAATTATCGCTGCTGTCGCGGGGGCGAAGTTGTTCCTCGTCCCTGCGGCAGCACCATACATCGCTACGTGTGACGCCGCAGGAACGAGGAACATCTCCTTACCTGCCGCCGGCCACAATGCGGAAGGACGGAGGTGGGCGGGATGTTCATCCCGCTCATCTCCGCTTTGATTGGGCGGCCGCTTAGTGACGCCGGGCGAACCGCCCCCTTAGAAAGGAGGCGGTTCGCCGGTCACAGCGTCGTCGCCGAGCAGGTAAGTACGTGTGACGGGGGTGCCGGATTTTGTGCGCGACGGGCAGCGATATGCCCGTTTCGCACAAACGATGGGGGCGGGTCACATGCTAGCGATATCGGGACCGATTTCGCAGCGTGTAAAGCCACCCTAATACTAATCCTACACGTTACTTTACCGAACAACTGTCAAAAGCGACCAGTTTGTGCCCTTCTTTTAGTCCTCCTGCTCCCCCTGAGTATTGTGCTTTTTAATTTTTGTAAATCGGCTGCACAATTCCTGAGATATGGATCTTTTTATTCAGTGGTACTTTGTATGGTTTGTACAAAGGGGTGTGGCTTGCAGTAATGATACAGAGCTGCCTAAGGATACGCCCCTGAGGATCCTGTGAGCCCACGCCTCTGAGGAGTTTGTGAGACACTCTTCCTTGAAAAACTATACAGATTAGCACTAAATAAAAAGTGGGTGACAATCATGTGGCTTCTGGCAATAGAAGGTCACAGTGTTTGTCTGTGCAGAATGCTCCTTGACTTTCTATTGTTCCTGCTGTCAGTATTCAATGGTATAGGAAGCTTTCCTGCTGGATTCATCTCTTTGCCTTTTGGACCCAGCAAGAGCTCAACTTCCACTCGGCTGCTGATCATCAGTATTCTCTTGGTGCTTAAATAGTCCCTTGGACTGGTGCTGGTGATATTTTTACACCGTGTGCAGAATTATTAGGCACATGAGTATTTTGATCACCTGATACTTTTTATACATGTCGTCCTACTCCAAGCTGTATAGGCTGAGAGCCAACTAGCAATTAAGTAAATCAGGTGATGTGCATCTCTGTAATGAGGAGGGGTGCGGTGTAATGACATCAACACCCTATATAAGGAGTGCTTAATTATTAGGCAACTTCCTTTCCTTTGGCAAAATGGGTCAGAAGAGAGATTTGACGGGCTCTGAAGAGTCCAAAATTGTGAGATGTCTTGCAGAGGGATGCAGCAGTCTTGAAACTGCCAAACCTTTGAAGCGTGATCACCAAACAATCAAGCGTTTCATGGCAAATAACAGGGTCACAAGAAACGGGTTGGGCAAAAAAGGCGCAAAATAACTGCCCATGAATTGAGGAAAGTCAAGAGTGAAGCTGCCAAGATGCCATTTGCCACCAGTTTGGCCATAATTCAGAGCTGCAACGGTACTGGAGTATCAAAAAGCACAAGGTGTGCCATACTCGGGGACATGGCCAAGGTAAGGAAGGCTGAAAAACCACCACCTCTGACCAAGAAACATAAGATAAGACGTCAAGACTGGGCCAAGAAATATCTTAAGACTGATTTTTCTCAGGTTTTATGGACTGATGAAATGAGAGTGACTCTTGATGGGCCAGAGGCTGGATCAGTAAAGGGCAGAGAGCTCCACTCCGACTCAGACGCCAGCAAGGTGGAGGTGGGCACTGGTATGGGCTGGTATCATCAAAGATGAACTTGTGGGACCTTTTCGGGTTGAGGACGGAGTGAAGCTCAACTCCCAGATCTACTGCCAGATCCTGGAAGACAACTTCTTCAAGCAGTGGTACAGGAAGAAGTCGGTATCGTTCAAGAAAAACATGATTTTCATGCAGGACAATGCTCCATCACATGCATCCAACTACTCCACAGCGTGGCTGGCCAGTAAAGGTCTAAAAGATGAAAATGAATAACGTGGCCCCCTTGTTCACCTGATCTGAACCCCATAGAGAACCTGTGGTCCCTCATAAAATGTGAGATCTACAGGGAGGGAAAACAGTCCACCTCTTGGAGCAGTGTCTGGAGGCTGTGGTGGCTGCTGCACGCAATGTTGATCATAAACAGATCAAGCAATGACAGAATCTATGGATGGTCGGCTGCTGAGTGTCATCATAAAGAAAGGGGGCTATATTGGTCACTAATTTTTTGGGGTTTTGTTTTTGCATGTCAGAAATGTTTATTTCTAAATTTTGTGCAGTTATATTGGTTTACCTGGGGAAAATAAACAAGTGAGATGGGAATAAATTTGGATTTTATTAAGTTGCCTAATAATTCTGCATAGTAATAGTTACCTGCACAAACAGATATCCTCCTAAGATAGCCAAATATAAAAAAAAAACCCACTGGAACTTCCAAAAATATTAAGCTTTGATATTTGAGTCTTTTGGGTTGATTGAGAACATAGTTGTTGATCAATAATAAAAAAATCCTCTAAAATACAACTTGCCTAATATGTCTGCACACGGTGTAGTTCATCCAAGCCTTGGTTGCAAGCAGGTGGCTTGTACTCCTCTGTGGTATTGTGAAAACTTTGCTGAACATGGAGTTGGACCTGGGTCATCTGTGGATAAGTCGTTCATACATTTTCCCCCTGTGTGTCCTCCTTGTGTCTTCTATAGTTTTTTTTTTAGTGGGGTTGACGTAGAGCTCATCCCACCTGTTCCCTATTTAGGGTCCAGCACTAGGCATACCTAGGGTCAGGTATCCGGTTCTGCACCTATGCGCTGAGCCGATCTATGGTGGTGAGGGACCCCAGGGACCAGCAGTAGGTTTGGTCAGGGGTCACCATCTTCCCTTTCTCTGGACACAGGGTGCCCCTTACCTTTCGCCGTTCACTTTGTACTTTCCCCTACCTACCATGACACACATCTCAGGAACAGTATGGCAGATTTGGGGGGAAAAAAATGAATACTCAGAGGAGCAGCATAGAAAATAAGAATATAGAAACTAGACCCTTTTGACCTGGTGACTGATTCTCTTTAACAGTGGCCAGGCCCATATATTTGGAGAGATGGAGGGCAAGGAAGACCGAATAAAGTTGTTTTGTAACAACTTATTAAGACCACAGTGAAAAAAATATCTTTACAATGCAGCCAAATATTATACTATAATATTATAAATAATATTATATTAGGACCGTTTTCCAAACTGAGATTCTTAATACACTTTTTGATCATAAAACGCTAACTAAGTCCACTGCTGTGAATCCCTAGAGCCTCTTAAGAGGACAGTACATGCCACAGGTGACAGTCATGGGGTTTCTGGCCATAGAAGGTCACAGCGTTTGGCTGTGCAGAATGCTCCCTGACTTTCCATTGTTCCTGCTGTCAGTATTCATTAGTATAGGTAGCTTTCCTGCTGGATTGTCATCCCTTCCCCTTTAGCTCTCCTTCCATCCAGCTGCTATTTATCAGTATTTTCCATGTTCTTAAATAATCCCGTCTTCCCTGGATTGGTGCTGGTGATGTTATTCAGTTCATTCAAACTCTGGTTGCAAGCAGGTGGCTTGCTCTCATTTGTAGTATCGTGGCTGAAACTTTGCAGAATTTCTACCGGAGTCATCTGTGGATCAGTAGTTTTCCTTACCGAGCGTGACAATAGATCATGAAAATTGGACTGGGCAGCACTGTATGATGACTGTTGTTGCCCAACATCATCTATGCTGCTGGGTTCTGGGTTACACCACCTCTCTGAGACGTCATGCCAGAAATTGCTACCATACAGCATCTACACCAAGGGCTGCCAGTCTGTTACCGGAAACCACACGAAAGGTTGAGTTATTGAGATTAGCTCACTTGCTGTTGGTGCCTTGTGTAAATCATTGTAGCTGCGGTGTTGTGGCCAGCATGGGCGCCGTAGGGCATCAGAGCCACTGCCTCTGCAGGTACGATAATGCAGGCCACGTCACTTTTTCATCAACAGTTAAGAACACATGCACGCTCATGTACTGAGCACCCGAGCATGGTAGTGCTCACTCATCCCCAGTTACAAGTACTGAGCACCCGAGCATGGTAGTGCCCGCTCATCACTAGTTACGAGTACTGAGCACCCGAGCATGGTAGTGCCCGCTCATCACTTGTTACCAGTACTGAGCACCCGAGCATGGTAGTGCCCGCTCATCACTAGTTACCAGTACTGAGCACCCGAGCATGGTAGTGCTCACTCATCACTAGTTACGAGTACTGAGCACCCGAGCATGGTAGTGCTCACTCATCACTAGTTACGAGTACTGAGCACCCGAGCATGGTAGTGCCCGCTCATCACTAGTTACGAGTACTGAGCACCCGAGCATGGTAGTGCCCGCTCATCACTAGTTACGAGTACTGAGCACCCGAGCATGGTAGTGCTTGCTCATCACTAGTTACGAGTACTGAGCACCCGAGCATGGTAGTGCCCGCTCATCACTAGTTACGAGTACTGAGCACCCGAGCATGGTAGTGCTCACTCATCACTAGTTACGAGTACTGAGCACCCGAGCATGGTAGTGCCCGCTCATCACTAGTTACCAGTACTGAGCACCCGAGCATGGTAGTGCCTGCTCATCACTAGTTACCAGTACTGAGCACCCGAGCTTGGTAGTGCTCACTCATCACTAGTTACGAGTACTGAGCACCCGAGCATGGTAGTGCCCGCTCATCACTAGTTACCAGTACTGAGCACCCGAGCATGGTAGTGCCCGCTCATCACTAGTTACGAGTACAGAGCACCCGAGCATGGTAGTGCCCGCTCATCACTAGTTACGAGTACTGAGCACCCGAGCATGGTAGTGCCCGCTCATCACTAGTTACCAGTACCGAGCACCCGAGCATGGTAGTGCCCGCTCATAACTAGTAAAGATCATAATAATTCTTCTTTTTTAATTTTGCCAACGTGCCGGTCTCTGGGGGTCCTCCATGGTGATGTGGGACTTGATAGTTACTTGGTATGTCACATTAAAAAAAAAATATGAAGACTGAAGATGACAATTTTGCCTTTTATTTCCCATCCCCCTCAGGTGGTAAACAGTGATGACGAGGACGACGATTTTGAAGAAGTCCCAGAGAAAGAGGGGTACGAGCCCCGCATTCCGGAGCACCTCCGCTCGGAGTACGGTGAGTTTGTGCAGCTGTGCGGAGCTCGGTGCCGCATGTAACTGCAGCAGGAGAGTAAATAAACAGCCATTATGAAGTAATGAAGAGATCATTGTGGTGGGTAATCTCTCCACTGCCGCTGCCGGGGAAGTCATTACACAGATAGGGAAGCCACCATTGGCTGCAGACAATCACACACGTTGTAGGGGGACGTATCCTCGGAGGCTGCGGGTTTATTTCATGCCGTCATGTAGCCTTGTAGTTTAAAGCCCGCCGCTGTTATGTGCTCTACAAAGGAATATTTACAAAAGGATATTTATTTGCCTCACACGTCGCTCTTGTAAGCGGCTTCCCGGGAAGCTCTCGAATTACAGTAAATCTGTTTAATTAAATCCCATTACACAGAGGCATCTGACACCTCCGTGCACTCCACAATTACACTCTATAGGAGGGTGGTATAAAAGGGCGCCGGCCGCAGACCTCGCCTGTGTAGAGGCACGCACATTAGCCATATCACACAAGACACTTCACCCTGTATAAAGATTTGCTAAGTATTTTGAGCCTAGAGAGGACTGTAAACTCTCCGCAGAAAGAGCCGGCACTGGGATCCTCGTGCCCTGCCATCATGATGTGACTACGTGTATCATACAAGATACAAGAAGTCTCCCGGGCAAATGGCGCAAGACTGGGGACACCTGGTGTAACGCCTGCCTGGATCCACAGACTCAGACGGCTGTAATGGACAGGCTGGAGGGAAACCAATTCAGCAAGCAGGACCCCCCAGAACCCTGAAACCCTTTAACCCCTATACAGGGATTTAGAATTACACAGGGCCCTGGAGATCACTACCTGTGGAAGGCTGCAGTCCGATGAGAGTAGTTGACAGGCAGGGTCAAACCAGGAATTGCAGAACAGAGACAGAATCGGTAGGCAAGGACGTAATCAGAAACAAGCAGAGGTCAAAACCGGATCGGGCAGCGAGGTATATAAACAGCAGGCAGGAGAGGTAGTCAGGAAACAAGCAGAGGTCAAAACAGGATCGAGCAGTGAGGTACAGAAAGAGCAGGCAAAAGGGTAGTCCGGAAACAAGCAGAGGTCAAAACAGGATCGAGCAGCGAGGTACAGAAAGAGCAGGCAGAAGGGTAGTCAGGAAACAAGCAAAAGTCAGAACACCAGAATCACTAAACAGAACAGGGCAGAACAGGAGCCAGAATATCCGAACTATCTCTGGCAGTGGTCAGCAGACAGGAGGGGAATTAAGAATGGTGTGGTGTCTTCCTATTGGCTGTAGCTCAATAATGGTACTTCAGCTGGAAGACACACGCCACCTACAGTCAGCCAGTGGTACTGCAGATCCCAAGGAAACCCAGCCCAGTGGATGAGCAGAGCCTGCGCCCACCGGCACCGCTAGCATCGACTCCTTTCCCATCGCCAGCACTGCCCACAGTGGGAACACTGCGTCGCCTGGTAATCGGAGTAGAAGTCGCTGGAGCGGACTCCGGTGATGACGTAACACCTGAGTGGTGTTACACCGGAGGAAGGTAAAACCCTCGGTGAGCCGTGCAGCACGAAGGGTACACAATACAACAGGGGGCGGGGTCACCTCCTAAAATATGAGTGTGAGGTAAATCCGGAGAGATGACGATAAATCATGATATTCAAGTATGTCAGGAAGCCCTCTCCTGGTGTCACCCCCCCTTTCCTTCACACAACTGGTTTAGCAACAAATCCCATGGCCATGTCCTGTGATATGGAAATGAGGTGGTGTGGGAACAATGGACACAGGATGACTCCCTGCCGTCACCCTGTAGTAGGAGCTGCTAGCTAGTTAGCAAGGCTATGGAAATAGCCAGACAGAACGACTCCAGTAAAAAATGGTTCATATCTCGCAAGCCATATTTCCGATAAATATGGCAACCATAAAAATGGTGTCTCCGCATGTGGACGATGCCGGCACCCCCTTTTTATGGGAGCAGGACATTGGGAAATGCCCCAGGCGTGATATCAGCCAATGGGGAACTGGCAGACAGGTCATGAGTCCCCTCGTTCTGTAGCTAAATTCATAACTGTCACAATGAGAGCATTGGCGTCCGCCTACGACGCTCCCAGGCAAAGTTATGGCCCATATTCCATGTTGGGATATTGTCCATAACTCAAGCCAGGGGTGGAGCAGTGCTCCCTGTGAGGTCACGAAGGTAGGAGGGGACCTGGACTTGCCCAGGTTGATAACCCTACTTCGGCCATTTTCCAGGGTACTTCTGCTCGGGGGCCTGGTTGGGAAAGACCTGTGAGGGAGTTCCTGGAAACCTGGTCTACAGCGCCCCCCTGTGGCCAGACGCAACAAGGTAACTGCTGGAACTGTGTATGCCTGTTTGTAACCCATGCTTTGATTGTAACTGTACTCTGACATATGTATATTCTGTAGATTCCCTATTGTATATATTGTAGTTCTAGTGTGCTTTAGGCTGATTAAATTATATAATTAATCTTGGGCTGTTCTGTTATCTCGATCTTGAATCCCACGTCTGTGTGTTCGGCTAATAGTTACCGTAAAGCGGTTGGTGGCAGCGAGTTGTGCCAAGGATTATTGTGGGGAGGCCAGTGAGATTCGGGGAGATTTTATATATTCCGCCCGCGGAGGTCGGGGGAATATATACCCTACTCTCACCGGGGACCCTTCAATAATCGGCATAAGTAGTATAGCGGCCTCCTTGCTTATTGTCGGGCAATTCCATAATTGGCCTGACTATAAGAGGGGCGCTAGAGAGCGCGTCACGTGCTCTGTCTGTCGGTCGGGAGGTATAAAGGAGGGGTGACCCCACTTGTTACCCCCCGATTGTGACGTACTGGTAGCCAGCGCGGGGGATTTCTGAGTGACCCCCCCGGTGGTTTGTGACATATTGGTGGCATAGCGGTGGGATCGAGATAATAGTGTGTGTGAGTGTGAGACCCATACTCCCAGACACTAAAGACTGCCTGCAGCAGCTGTGGCTGCTGGGGTCTTCAGACTAGCTCAACACTAGAGTGTCAGAGTGCAGATACTGTAAGGTGTGTGGAGGCATCAGGTGTCAGTTCTGTGTCAGTGACCAAAAGTCTGCAAGAATGGCTGATGGCACCAGGAGCAGAGCTATGCAACTGGCCAATGCTAAGGCAGGAGCCGAAGAGAGGGAGGACGGTGCTGTGGACAGCAATGAGGAGGTTGCCCACGAGTCCTCCAGGAGCTCGACGCCAGAAAACCGTTCTGCCGAGGACATTGCGCAACCTGGCACTGCTGGACAAGATGAGGAGGAGCTCACCCAAGGTTCCTCAACGAGCCAGATGCCAGCCCTCCGCTCTGAAAGGGACAGTGAATCACCAGGCTCCGCAGCGTGCCGCAGATCACCACGTGCCATTCCACCGAGCCTGGGAGGCTCGGATAGCCTTCTTCAAATGGCTATGGCCCTTCTCCAGGCTGGAGACCAGAAGGGCTACAAGGAACTCCTGGCAGAGCGCAGGGCAGAGCGGCACGCAGAGCGTGAGGCTGCGGAGCGAGAGCGGCAGGCAGCGCGTGAAGAGCGAGAGCGAGAGCGACAGGCAGACCGTGACTACCAGCTGCAGCTAGCTCCGCTCCGGCCCTCATCAGCCACATGTGACCTTCAAAACACCAAACTTCCAAAGGTCCGTGTTGAGGACTTCCCAGTGCTGGAGAAGGATGGAGACTTGGACTCTTTCCTGACTGCTTTTGAACGGACTTGCTTGCAGCACCATCTGAACAAGGACCAGTGGGCCAAATACCTGACCCCCCGTTTAAGGGGTAAGGCCCTGGATGTCCTTGGGGACTTGCCTGCTGAGGCAGATCAGGGCTACGACACCATCAAGCGGGCCCTGATCCAACAGTACAACCTCACTCCAGAGTCCTACCGCAAGAAGTTCCGGAGCCTACAGAAGGGACCAAAGGACTCCTGGGCTGACCACCGGCGGGCACTTGCCCGAGCTGCCGACCACTGGACCCAAGGCCTGCAGCTTTCCACCGGACCAGAGATCCTGGACTTGTTCATCACGGAGCAACTCTTGTGGAACTGCCCTGAGGATCTCCGCCAGTTCATCCGAGACCAGAAGCCAAAGGGGTCCACGGCTACAGCTGCCCTTGCCGATGACTACACCAACAACCGGGCCCCTGAGGCCAGGAGAGCGGCCACCAGCAGCACCTGGAGAGGGGGTAAGATGAATTCTGCGACTGCCCCACCTGCCCCTAGACTGCAGGGGGTGTCCCCCTCAACTCCCCTCTCCAGGCCCGTGGCAGAACCAAGACGGTGCCACCAGTGCAACCTACCTGGACACTTCAAGGCCATGTGCCCTCAGCGTCCCAAGGCCCCGGCTCCGTCCCCGTCCCAAGGGCCGCCCAAGGTGTATTGTGTGGGTGGGGGTGGTGGTAGGTCCCTGGACAGCTTCCAACCTGTCACCGTCGGCCGGTCTGTGACCATAGGACTGCGAGACAGCGCCTCGGAGGTGACTCTGGTGCGGCCTGAGATGGTGTCCCCCCAAGACTTGATCCCTGGAAAAACCCTCGCTGTCTCCGGGATTGGAGGCACTGACCCGGCGCTGCCTGTTGCTGACATTTATGTGGACTGGGGCGCAGGGCGGGGGGTGAGGGAGGTGGGGGTAACTGATCGGATCCCTGCAAACGTGCTACTTGGGACAGATTTGGGGCAGATAACCTCCCAGTTTGGGCCCCCCCCAAGGGCTGAACCTTCAGCCCGTACTGACATGACTCCTAACAATGTTAATGTGTTATCTATGAATGATGTAAGGGAGGAGGGAGTGACCTCTGATATTTCTGCTTGCATCGACACCATAGACACACACTCAGCTGCAGCTGTGACAGGGGAGGGGGTCAGAGAAAGGTGTGACAATGCCTCTACAAGTAACCAGCCTGTGAGCTGGGATCTGTTGCCCTCTGCAGGGATAAGCAGAGAGCAGGGTGCTGCAGGGGGAGGACCAGTGTGTGGGGTGGGGGCTACCACAGCAAATGTGGGGTCCCCAGAGATTTCACAGCGGGGTTCTGTTGCTGCAGGAGGGGAACAGGCAGGTGAGATTGGGGCCGGTCCAGGAGCGGAAGTGCTCCCAGGTAAGATCTCGGTGCATGGTTCCCCCACAACCGGGGTGTCAGGAAGCCAGGTAGGTCTGCCTGAACCGGCGACTTGGTCAGGAACGGAGGAGGAGCAGGCACGACCCACGGTCGCAGCGGCTGTGGCCGCTGTCACCCGCAGTGGGAGTGCTGGAAGCCAAGGGGCCTCCCGGAGGTCCGATAGCTCTTCCCCTTCTGACCAAGTGGCAGCCGAGTCAGGTGGAGGCCAGGACACAGGTCCCGGGGTACTGACTGAAGATGTGACAGTCTCGTCGATTCTGGCCACATCTAGTCAGGGGTTTCAGGCAGCGTTAGAAGCTGACGACAGCCTGAAAGCTCTTAAGGAGCAGGCGGCACAGCCTCCCTCGGACTCGGACCCGGAGCGAGTGGTCTGGGACCAAGGACGGCTGTACCGGGCCACGGTCCAGCAGGGTTCACCGGAGGCGTGGCCCAGGGACCGACAGTTGGTGGTACCCTATCCGTTCCGGACGGAGTTGTTGCGGATCGCACATGAGATTCCGATGGCCGGACACCTAGGGATCGCTAAGACCAAGGCCAGGTTAAACCAGCATTTCTACTGGCCAAAAATGGGGGCCGATGTGGCTGCCTACTGCCGTTCGTGTGAAACCTGTCAGAGAGTGGGGAAGGCGGGGCCACACCCCAAAGCCCCACTGGTATCTCTGCCAATCATCGATGAGCCTTTCAGGAGGGTGGCTGTGGATCTGGTCGGCCCGCTGGCCATCCCCAGCAGCTCCGGGAAACGCTTCATACTGACGGTAGTGGACTATGCCACCCGGTACCCAGAAGCAGTGGCCTTGTCGTCCATTCGGGCTGACAAGGTGGCCACCGCATTGCTGGAGATTTTCTCCCGAGTGGGTTTTCCCCAGGAAATGCTCACTGACCGGGGGACCCAATTCATGTCCCAGCTGATGGAGGCCCTCTGTAAGCAAGTCCAGGTGCGACATCTGGTGGCCAGCCCGTACCATCCACAGACTAATGGCCTGTGCGAGCGGTTCAATGGCACCTTAAAGCAGATGCTTAAGATGTTGGTCGACTCCCATGGGCGTGACTGGGAGCGGTATCTCCCACACCTGTTATTTGCTTACCGGGAGGTTCCACAGGCCTCAACAGGATTCTCACCGTTTGAGCTCCTGTACGGGCGACGTGTGCGGGGCCCCCTGGCTCTGGTGAAAGAGGCTTGGGAAGGGGATTTGGCCACCCCTGGAGTGTCGGTTATCGAGTATGTCATGCGCTTCCGGGACAAAATGCAGGCCTTGACGCAACTGGTACACGACAATATGGCTCAAGCCCAGGCCGATCAGAAGCGTTGGTACGACCAGAACGCTTGTGAGAGGACCTACCAAGTGGGTCAAAAGGTGTGGGTACTGGTCCCCGTACCACAGGACAAGCTTCAGGCAGCCTGGGAAGGCCCATACCTCGTGTACCAGCAGCTCAACCCTGTGACGTACCTGGTCACCCTGGACCCTGCCCGTGGAAGGCGGAAGCCCTTCCATGTGAACATGATGAAGGCACATCATGAGCGGGAGGCATGTGCGCTCCCCGTGTGCAACCTGCCCGAGGAGGGAGAAGCGGAAACCCTCTTGGATATGCTAGCCCAGGTTAGGGCAGGCGGATCCATTGAGGATGTGGAGGTTGGCCACCAGCTCTTGGAGGACCAACGGTCCCAGCTGTGGGCCACCCTACACCCCTTCCGGGGGTTGTTTACCAACCAGCCCGGAAGGACTGACTTGGCTGTCCATCACGTGGACACTGGGGATCATCCCCCGATCCGGCGTTCAGCATATCGGGTCTCCCTGGAGGTGCAGCAACACATGCGCCAGGAGATTGACGAGATGCTGAAGCTGGGGGTGATCCAGGCATCCAACAGCGCTTGGGCCTCGCCTGTAGTCCTCGTCCCTAAGAAGGACCGAACCACTCGGTTCTGCGTGGACTACAGGGGGCTCAATGCGGTCACGGTCGCCGATGCGTACCCAATGCCACGCTCGATGACCTGCTCGATCAGTTGGCCGGGGCTCAGTACCTGACCATCATGGATCTGAGCCGGGGATATTGGCAGATCCCCCTGACTCGCAAGGCCAGGGAACGCTCTGCCTTTATTACCCCATTTGGACTGTACGAGTCCACGGTGATGCCATTCGGGATGAGGAATGCCCCTGCCACTTTCCAGCGGATGGTCAACACCCTGCTCAAGGGACTTGAAGGGTACGCGGCCGCGTACCTGGATGACATTGCCGTCTTCAGTCCCACCTGGGAGGACCACCTAGAGCATCTAGCACAGGTGCTCAGGCGGATCCACCGGGCAGGTTTGACCATCAAGCCGGGAAAGTGTCAGCTGGCCATGAGCGAGGTCCAGTACCTCGGTCACCGGGTAGGTGGGAGAACACTGAAGCCCGAGCCTGAGAAAGTGGAAGCCATCGCATCCTGGCCCACCCCCAGGACCAAGAAGCAGGTGATGTCCTTCTTGGGGACCGCTGGGTACTATAGGAGGTTTGTTCCATGCTATAGTAGCCTGGCAAAGCCCTTGACGGACCTCACCAAGAAGAAGCTGCCCTCTGCAGTCGATTGGACAATGGACTGCGAGGCAGCCTTCCGGGCCCTAAAGGACGCCCTGTCCAGCCCGCCCGTGCTACAGGCAGCCGACTTCACGCGGCCGTTTGTAGTACAGACCGACGCCAGTGACTTCGGCCTCGGTGCGGTGCTCAGCCAGGTGGACTCTGCGAGCCAAGAGCACCCAGTCTTGTACCTGAGCCGGAAGCTGTTACCGAGGGAAGTGGCCTATTCCACAATGGAGAAGGAGTGCCTGGCCATAGTGTGGGCCCTGCAGCGTCTGCAACCCTATCTATACGGGCGCCACTTCATCGTGGAGACGGACCACAATCCCCTCAGCTGGTTGCACACCGTCTCTGGGACGAATGGGCGATTGTTGCGATGGAGCCTTGCGCTCCAGCAATACAACTTCACCATTCGCCACAAAAGGGGCCGTGACCACGGTAACGCAGACGGGCTGTCCCGACAAGGAGAGGTCGCGGACGGGCGCACGGGGGAACACCGGAGTGTGCTGCCCCCTAGCGCCCTCAAAAGGGGGGAGGTGTGAGGTAAATCCGGAGAGATGACGATAAATCATGATATTCAAGTATGTCAGGAAGCCCTCTCCTGGTGTCACCCCCCCTTTCCTTCACACAACTGGTTTAGCAACAAATCCCATGGCCATGTCCTGTGATATGGAAATGAGGTGGTGTGGGAACAATGGACACAGGATGACTCCCTGCCGTCACCCTGTAGTAGGAGCTGCTAGCTAGTTAGCAAGGCTATGGAAATAGCCAGACAGAACGACTCCAGTAAAAAATGGTTCATATCTCGCAAGCCATATTTCCGATAAATATGGCAACCATAAAAATGGTGTCTCCGCATGTGGACGATGCCGGCACCCCCTTTTTATGGGAGCAGGACATTGGGAAATGCCCCAGGCGTGATATCAGCCAATGGGGAACTGGCAGACAGGTCATGAGTCCCCTCGTTCTGTAGCTAAATTCATAACTGTCACAATGAGAGCATTGGCGTCCGCCTACGACGCTCCCAGGCAAAGTTATGGCCCATATTCCATGTTGGGATATTGTCCATAACTCAAGCCAGGGGTGGAGCAGTGCTCCCTGTGAGGTCACGAAGGTAGGAGGGGACCTGGACTTGCCCAGGTTGATAACCCTACTTCGGCCATTTTCCAGGGTACTTCTGCTCGGGGGCCTGGTTGGGAAAGACCTGTGAGGGAGTTCCTGGAAACCTGGTCTACAGCGCCCCCCTGTGGCCAGACGCAACAAGGTAACTGCTGGAACTGTGTATGCCTGTTTGTAACCCATGCTTTGATTGTAACTGTACTCTGACATATGTATATTCTGTAGATTCCCTATTGTATATATTGTAGTTCTAGTGTGCTTTAGGCTGATTAAATTATATAATTAATCTTGGGCTGTTCTGTTATCTCGATCTTGAATCCCACGTCTGTGTGTTCGGCTAATAGTTACCGTAAAGCGGTTGGTGGCAGCGAGTTGTGCCAAGGATTATTGTGGGGAGGCCAGTGAGATTCGGGGAGATTTTATATATTCCGCCCGCGGAGGTCGGGGGAATATATACCCTACTCTCACCGGGGACCCTTCAATAATCGGCATAAGTAGTATAGCGGCCTCCTTGCTTATTGTCGGGCAATTCCATAATTGGCCTGACTATAAGAGGGGCGCTAGAGAGCGCGTCACGTGCTCTGTCTGTCGGTCGGGAGGTATAAAGGAGGGGTGACCCCACTTGTTACCCCCCGATTGTGACGTACTGGTAGCCAGCGCGGGGGATTTCTGAGTGACCCCCCCGGTGGTTTGTGACAATGAGGCTCTTTCCTGTAGTCCCTAGACAGGTCCTTCCCCCGTGCGCTGCTCACGTGTCTAGGCCCTCACTTTCCCTGAACTCACCCAGAGTAATGATGGCCAGCAAGATGCTAGTCTCACCACTACAGTAAGACAATACAAAGTAGGAAAGATAAACAGGTGAGGAAAGAAAAGCACTCCTAGGTTACTTCAGAACCTACGCAGCTGCAATGGAAACTACACCTCAGCTATGCAGCAACAAGTTCCTTCCACATGGTCAGCATAGGTATGAGCTATAGCCGACATAGGGAGAAGAGAGGAGTGGATATTTATAGCAGAAGGGAGTGGCTGCAGCTGAGGTTACAACTACCTCTTAGATCACTGCAGGATAGAAATGGATCTTAACCCCTTCAGTACTTGATGGAACTAAATACGCTACAATTCAGGGTTAATGGCGAGCGGGCACTAAAGCGGATTTGCGATCCACAATACGCTGTGACCTTCTGGTCTCAATTCATCTCGAGATGTCATCAGGCCATGGCGCGCTCATGGCTCCTGACTGGAAAATAAATCAATAAGAGGCCTATGTCCAGTACCAGACCGCGGCTGATATCAGTTGACAGGGCAGCTCCGGATCTGAGCATAGCAAGAGAGGCCTGTGACTGGTCGCAGGTCCACCCATAATGGGGATGTCCAGCATTTCCAGTGGTGGACAATCCGTCCAATATACATTTTATAAGGCTTTTTAAGATTCTTTTTGGCTTAATAGCTACCAGAAATGTATGTAAAAAAAAAAAAAAAAAATATTGTCAATGTTTTTTTTATTTTTTTTTTCCCCCAGATCATAATTTTGGAACTGTTCTAGACTCAAAAAACCTGTCATTTCAGGAAATTACATGATCAGCAATAAACAAAATCAGACCCTATATTTTTTAGTGAAGCATTTAGTTAGCATTTGCAAAGGCCATTGTGAAGGGTGGAGGAGGAGGTGAGCTGTCATCGCCTATTTGGTGGATCCTGTGTTATATACTGTATATAGAGGTTTTATCTGCCATTGAACGGGAAGGGGAGGAGGTGAGCTGTGACACCACCTATTGTGATTGCTGGATCCTGTGTTATCTACTTTATATAGTGGTGTTATCAGTCATTGTACAGGACGAGGAGAAGGTGAGCTGTGACATCCCTTTTTGTGAATGGTGCATCTTGTGTTATTTACTGTATATAGAGGTGTTATCAGTCATTATACAGGAGGAGGTGAGCAGTGATGTCACCTATTCTGAATGGTGGCTCTTTTTTTATCTACTTTTTATATAGAAAAAATGGTGTGAATGGTGGATCCTGTGTTATCTACTGTATATAGAGGTGTTATTAGTTAACGTTCAGGAGGGGACTCTATAGAGATTGACACCTCACTGTCAATGTACAGTCAGAGGAGGGGGCGTGCCGGATTGGCCTGTGCGTGACTTTGTAGTCCAACAATGATAATCACTCGGTGATAAAGCATTTAGTTTAAGTAAACATTAACGCCCAGCCTGGTAAGAGGCATATTTAATCTTTGTTCTTTAACCCCTGTGCTCAGCTTACACATCAAAATCCTGCTGACAGATTCCCTTTTAAGTAAAAAATTATTAAAATTCCTCATATTGCCATTATTACCTCTGTCTGCAGTTGCTGAGTGGGTAGCCTTTTCCTAGTGTGTTTTCTCAGCCAGTCGATGTCACGGCCATCTCTTCTTTTAGGGACTTGTAAAAGCGTGTGAGCCAGGGTCTCTTATTGCCATCTCAAACTGTTGACATTAAATGTATTTCCCTTTCCTTTGGTGCTGAAAAGGTTAATGTCAGTTTTACTTTTTAGCAGCTTCTATCTCAAGGCCTCAATTGTTTCTGGTTGGTCACCATTCCCTTCCCCTATATATGGTCCCATCTCCCAGTAGAGGGCATCGATTTTTCTGATTGATTCTGAAGCTAGCCCTAGACGTGGAAGGATCTGCTGTTTCTTTGTTGCAGTGTCGCGGTGTAGGCTGCAGTCCTGGTGTCTAACTGCAGCCGTGAAATTGGGCTTTATGCTTTTGTTGTTTCCCCGTCTGTCATACGTTCCCCTCTTGTTGTATTAGTACAGCGGTGGGACAAGCAATCCTCACCTGCCAGCTCACTAGCCAAGGTTATTACAGGGTCTCAGGCCTTTGGGTATCCTGTTCTGTGATAGGTGCGGAACCTGTACTGGCTAGGAGAGTAGGATGCAGCTGCAGGTGGTGCCCATCATCCCCTCACTAGTGCCAGGGCCCACAGTTGTTAATGTGTCCCCGGTGAACCCCTTGTTTGTTGTGTGTCTCACGTTGTGCCTAACCTTCCCCAAGTCTATGCGTGACAGTCGAGTGTCGCTTGCCTCTCTTTCCCCTCTCTCACACGCTAAAAAAACCTCCTGCAGCTTCATCTCCCTCCTCCCCAACTTTACACTAAACACTTCTTTTTATGAATGAGGATGTTTGTGAATGTTTATAGAGGGACAGTAAGAGAATTTCAGTTGGAGGGGGGTGTAACTTAATGCAGGATTTAGCTCTTCCAGACATGGCCAATTTTCATTTTTAGTTTTGCTTTTTACTCCCTTTCTTCTGCCATTTTTTTTTTTTTTTTTCTTTAAAGATAAGATTTTACTTAAAAGATTCTCGAGCAAAGCCACGAAATAAAATGTGTTTCACGTGCTCACCTTCTGTTTCTCGCAAGGTCAAAAGCCTCTCCAAGTACTTGCCATTGCTGATCTTTTACCTGCAGCCCGGAGATAGCATCTGATGAGTGGATTACATTGATCCTGTGATAACGGGCAGGAAGGTTCGGATCTTTGTGTGGCACAATATGAGAGTGTAAGGGTTTATTCTTTTCCGTGTTCTTTTTGTACTGACCTATATCTGTGCGGGGAGACACGCAGGACGTAAGGGATCAACACTGGGAAATCCAGATCTAATCGTGATCAATGAGAAGAAAAGATCTCGTGCATATTTATCTTAGGGAGTTGTATTATTAGCATTTCTCCAATTTATAGCTATAGTTCTGAGAATGACACAAAATTTGGGTTTCAGTAAATTTGATGCTTCAATTTTTACAGTGGTAACTTGCATTAAAGGGAACCGGTCGGCAGATTTGGGGCCTATAAGCTGCGGCCACCACCAGTGGGCTCTTATATACAGCATTCTAGCATGCTGTATATAAGAGCCCAGGCCGCTGTGTAGAGCATAAAAATCAGTATAATACTCACCTAAGGGGCGGTGCGGTGCAGACTGGTCGGATGGGTGTCTCCGTTCTCCGGTGCCGGTGCATCCTCTTTTGGTCATCTTTGTCCTCCTGTCAAGGGAGGAATTTGGGTGAAGACTCCTAATGGAGTCTCCGTTTGGGACATTCAGAGATGGTGCCGTATTAGCTATATATAACAGAGCCGATATTATTGTATCAGACAATGAATACATGAGACATGTTCTCCTTGAGCCAGCATCACCAACTGAACTCGTGTATTCCAAGACACCCAATTATACAATCTGCATTTCTAACCTTGAAGCTAGAACAAGGGAGTAAGGAGTATTCAACTCCTTATTTTCTCCCAACATATCTTTGTTCTTAAAACATTCTTTCTGTGTAAACATTACTGATAAGACTTCCATCGTTTGTACATCTGTTCACTCATTCTTGGTAACCCCTTCATGACTATACAACTTTGTATTATACTATGGGTCTATGCGATGGCTACATAGACAGATAATTAATTATGCAACTACATCTACATTTTGATTATTTATATACACAGTATATGCTTATTATGTTTGAATAAACATGCTATAGCTCAGTGTCACCTCCACACTCCTTCTTCTGAAACCTGGGTGCATTAAGCGTCCTACATCATCCACACGCGCCGGCATTGAGGTCCTGCACAGGCGCACTGCAATGCTTTGATCTGCCCTTCTCAGGACCTCAAAGCTGGCTAATGTGGATGACGTAGGACGCGTCATGCACCCTGGCTTCAGAAGAAGGACAAAGATGGCTGAAAGAGGAGGCGCCGTTACCGGAAAACAGACACCCATCCGACCAGTCTGCACCGCACCGCCCCTTAGGTATTATAAAGTGATTTTTACGTTCTACACCGCTGCCTGGGCTCTTATATACAGCATGTTAGAAAGCTGTATATAAGAGCCCACTGGTGGTGGCCGCACCTTATAGGCCCCAAATCTGGTGACAGGTTTCCTTTTAACTCTAGATTATGAGTGATAAATGAATAGCAAAAACTGAGCCATTTATTGCCCTGAAAATAAACTTAAATCTCAAATTTCAGCTGTGCCCCAAAATGACCTGCTTATAAAATTTCAGTGTTTTAATTAGTTCAGGAGAAAGTGTTAACATGGAGAAGGTAGCTGATGTAAACCAATCAGCATGACTCAGTGATTAGAGCTGACTGGTTGCTTTGATAGGGGGGCTTGTGCTTGAAATCATTGTTTTCTTCCGTTAATTTTGGTTACTTCCAAGAAAACACTTGCAGTCCTCCTTGGTTTGCATCTAAAAGGCTTTACTAGAAAGGACATTGCTGCTTGTAGGATTGATCCCAAATCAACCATTTATCGTGTCCTCAAGAACGTGAAAACAGAGGTTTAGTTGCTGTGAAGAAGGTACCTGGGTACCAAAGAAAGTCCCGAAAGTGCCCGAACTGTCTCCTAAAGAGTATTCAGCTATAGGACCGGTTCATCATCAGTGCAGAGCTTGCTCAGAAATGGCAGCAGGCAGGCGTCAGTGAAGTTGCATGCACAAAGAAAAGGCTGTTGGAAGCTGGCCTAGTGTCAAGAAGGGCAGAAAGGAAGCCACTTCTCTCCAAGAAAAACATCAAGGACAGACTGACATTGTTCAGGATGTACAGGGATTGGACTGCAGAGGACCATAGTCAAGGTTTTTTTTTCACCCTTTCAGATTGTTTAGAACATCTAGAGGAATGATTCTCTGAAGAGGAAAATATGAGCGCTACCATGAATTCTGTGTCACGCAAACAGTATTTTAATTTTAATACAGCTGTATGAAAGAAAACATGTTTTTAACATTTAACTTTTAAAAAGTTGTTTTAAAGGGGAATCTGACACCGGGTTTTTGCTTTCCCATCTGAGAGCAGCATAATGTAGAGGCAGAGACCCTGATTCCAGCGATGTGTCACTTACTGAGCTGTTTGCTGTCATTTTGATAAACTCACTGTTTTCTCTGCTGCAGATCTAGCAGTTATACAGATAATGAATATACTGGACTATCTGCATCACGCCAAGTTACTTACATAGTTACTTAGGTTGAAAAAAGCCCCCGGTCCATCTAGGTCCCCCTTCCTCCACCAGTTCTACATTTTGTTCCTAGGTCATTTATAACCAACAATGTTGTGTAATGAGGAAATCATCCAGCCCTTTTTTGAAAGCTGTTATAGTATCTGCCATTACTACCTCTTGTGGTCGGTATTCCACAGTCTGACCGCTCTAACTGTAAAGAACCCTTTCCTATTTAGCTGCCGGAATCGCTTTTCTTCCACTCGCAGTGAATGCCCCCTGGTCCTTAGTATGGTCGTCGGAAGAAATAAGTCATGTGCCAGTCCTTTATATTGACCACACATGTATTTATACATATAAATGAGATCTCCTCTGAGACGTCTTTTTTCTAAGCTAAACAAATCTAACCTTTTCAACCTGTCATCATACGGGCGGCCTCCATTCCTCATCATACGTGCGGCCTCCATTCCTCATCATACGTGCGGCCTCCATTCCTCATCATACGGGCGGCCTCTATTCCTCATCATACGGGCGGCCTCCATTCCTTGTAATAGTCTAGTTGCCGCCTTTGAACTGACTCTAACTTCTGAATGTCCTTTTTAAAATGTGGAGCCCAAAACTGGATCCCATATTCCAGATGTGGCCTTAAAAGTGATTTATAGAGGGGTAACAATACGTTGGGATCACGGGATCTAATCTCTCTTTTTATACACCCTAAAATCTTGTTTGCTTTAGCAGCTGCTGCTTGACATTGAGTGCTGCTGCTCAGCTTATTTGTAATCCTGTAGTCCTGCAATGATGATCTACTGCTGATTAATCAGTGATTTTATTAAAACTGCACTAAGCAGTCCAGTAAGGCTAGGTTCACATTTCCGTTAAAATGTATCCGTCACAATCCGCGGCTATGGTAAACAACGCAATCCGTTTAGCGGATTCCGTTGTGTCCCATAGACTTGTATTAGTGGCGGATTGCGACTGATTACATGTGTTGAATCCGCTACGCCGCGGTCAGTCGTTTTTTGACTGAAGCAACACAGAATGTAAAGTTTTTCTGGCCGTCAAAATTAACACGCCGCGCAGGAATCCGTCGCCATCTGTCAAGGTTGTAATGGATGTCTATGATGCTGGATTCCGTCGTAATCCGTCTTACAACAGAATCCAGCGCTGGATTCCGTCATGCTCTACTGAGCATGCCCAGCATGTTTGGCACACCCACTGGGCTGTCCCAAACACAAACGGATCATGACTGATCTGTCAAAAAAACGGACGCACAGCAAATGTAACGGACGCGACGGATCAGTTTTTTTCACAGGATTCCTGTGAAAAACACATCCGTCGCGTCAGTTGACATCTAACAAACAACTGATCCGTTGCTGACGGACCTGACTGATTTAAAACAACGGAAATGTGAATCTAGCCTAAGTGACACGGGCAGCACCATGGCTCAGTGGTTAGCACTGCAGTCTTGCAGCGCTGGAGTTCTGGGTTCAAATCCCACCAAGGACAACATCTGCAAGGAGTTTGCATGTTCTCCCCGTGTTTGCCTGGGTTTCCTCCCACATTCCAAAGACATACTGATAGGGACTCTAGATTGTGAGCCCCAATGGGGACAGTGTTCCTGATGTGTGTAAAGCGCTGCGGAATATGTTAGCACAATATAAAAATATAGATTTATTTATCGTTGGAATCAGGGTCTCTGCCCCTACGTTATGCTGCTTTCAGATTAGGGAGCAAAAACCTGGTGACAGATTCCCTTTAAACAATCGCCCGTTTTCTGATGACGCATTCCCTTTAATGTTGACCCACATGACTTTGCTGGTGAAAAAAGAAAAACCCAAAAGTGTAAAACTTACAGGATAAATGTGTAGAGGAGGAAGCCTGCGGACGGCTGTGGGAGTGGAGTGCAGCGCCCCATCCATCAGCCGCCTCTTTCACAAGCTGCTTTTATGCCTTTTGATACAATGAGGGACCGGGGAAGTGATTATTTCCTCTTTGTAATTAAAAGAGAATAAAACATGATTAAAACAAAGAAGTAATTGCATTTTGGAGACACTGGTTTTCCTGGGCACTGATTAAAAAATGTTGTTTACACAGTCTGGAACCTAATAGACTCATAAATTCATCACTAGGCACGGACCTTGCAAAAGCCGAGCGTGAAAGAGGCCTCTGTATGTAGGTGAGTGGTAATATGGGCTGGGGAGAGAAATGGGATCAGACCGCAATCATAGGAGTACGAGGTGATCTCCATCCTCCGACCGCAAACATGGCGGGTGAGTCCTGGAGGAACACAATGAGACATAAGGAGGTGAGGAGCTCGTCAGCTTATAGACAGGCACACTTCATTATGAAAGGGGTTGTCTAAAGGTGCGTATGAAAAAACTCGCTCTTCTAGTCACTCGACCGCTGCAACCAATGATGGGCTGCAGTGGTCCAGTTGATTTCTGAATAGAGTAGACATCACTTCCAGTGCTGACAGACGTGTGTGTGTGTGTGTGTGTGTGTGTGTGTGTGTGTGTGTGTGTGTGTGTGTGTGTGTGTGTATATAATGTATATATGTATGTATGTGTGTGTGTAATATATATATAATTGCCTTATTCTGTCTGTCTGTCTATCTGTCTGTCTGTCATGCTCCGAAATTGTGTCCTTACGGTGACACAAAGCTGATTGGCCGCTGGGCTCGCCATGGCCCCGCCCCCCCACACGGATTGGCCTCTCGCCCCGGCTCTCTGCAGGCCCCGCCCCCCTCACGCAATGCACGCTCGCTCTGGCCCAACTGACAGGGAGCTCCGATTCCCAGGTGAGTACACACACACATCAGATCACACTCACTCTCACACTCACTCTCACACACACCTCACACATCACAACATGCTGGGATATCGCTTGCTTCTACACCGGCTCCGTCAGGATCCCGGCAGCGCCAGACATAACCTTGCGATGCTGGGATCTTGACGGAGGCCGTGAAAGCTGGTAACCATTATAAACATCGGGTAACTAAGGTCCCTTAGTTACCCGATGTGTATCATAGTTACCAGTGTACACCGGCTCACACTCACTCTCACACACACCTCACACACACATCACATCGCATCCACACATCAAGGTCCTGCAGCTGCGGAACATACACACACATAACAGCACACACACACACACACACACAAATCAGATCACACACACCTCACACATCACATCGCATCCAGATACTCACAACATCCTGGGATATCGCTTGCTTCTCGGCGGCGATACTGTGCTGTTGTGAGCTTCCAGGACCTGCCGGGGGATCACATGGCCAGAAGCATGTGATATCCCCGGATGTTGTGAGTATCAGCGCGTATGTGCAATATCGTCAGTGTGTGTGTGTCTTTGTGTGTGAGTGTATGCGATCGGGTGTGTGTGAGTGGATGCGATCGGGTGTGTGTGAGTGGATGCGATCGGGTGGGTGTGTGTGAGTGGATGCGATCGGATCTGTGAGTGTCGGCAGAGGAGCACGGCATGCTGGAGGAGGCTGAGAGGACAGAGGCTGATCCTGGGGAAGGCTGGGATGGGGAGGCTGATGCTGGAGACGGAGAGGCTGATGCTGGGGACAGAGAGGCTGATGCTGGAGACAGAGAGGCTGATGCTGGGGACAGAGAGGCTGATGCTGGGACAGAGAGGCTGATGCTGGGGACAGAGAGGCTGATGCTGGAGACAGAGAAGCTGATGCTGGGGACAGAGAGGCTGATGCTGGGGACAGAGAGGCTGATGCTGGGGACAGAGAGGCTGATGCGGACAGAGAGGCTGATGCTGGGGACAGAGAGGCTGATGCTGGGGACAGAGAGGCTGATGCTGGGGACAGAGAGGCTGATGCTGGGGACAGAGAGGCTGATGCTGGGGACAGAGAGGCTGATGCTGGGGACAGAGAGGCTGATGCTGGGGACAGAAAGGCTGATGCTGGAGACAGAGAGGCTGATGCTGGAGACAGAGAGGCTGATGCTGGAGACAGAGAGGCTGATGCTGGAGACAGAGAGGCTGATGCTGGAGACAGAGAGGCTGATGCTGGAGACAGAGAGGCTGATGCTGGGGACAGAGAGGCTGATGCTGGGAGGAGAGAGGCTGATGCTGCAGGTAGAGAGGCTGATGCTGGCGCAGCATGGCGGATGGAGCACGTTTGGGAGTGCGCAGCATGGCGGATGGAGCACGTTTGGGAGTGCGCAGCATGGCGGATGGAGCACGTTTGGGAGTGCGCAGCATGGCGGATGGAGCACGTTTGGGAGTGCGCAGCATGGCGGATGGAGCACGTTTGGGAGTGCGCAGCATGGCGGATGGAGCACGTTTGGAAGTGCGCAGCATGGCGGATGGAGCACGTTTGGGAGTGCGCAGCATGGAGGATGCAGCACGATGGGGAGTGCGGAGTATGGCGGATGGAGCACGTTTGGGAGTGCGCAGCATGGCGGATGGACCACGTTTGGGAGTGCGCAGCATGGCGGATGGAGCACGTTTGGGAGTGCGCAGCATGGGAGATGGAGCACGATGGGGAGTGCGCAGCATGGCGGATCGAGCACGTTTGGGAGTGCGCAGCATGGGGGATGGAGCACGATGGGGAGTGCGCAGCATGGCGAATGGAGCACGTTTGGGAGTGCGCAGGATGGGAGATGGAGCACGATGGGGAGTGCGCAGCATGGCGGATGGAGCACGTTTGGGAGTGCGCAGCATGGGAGATGGAGCACGATGGGGAGTGCGCAGCATGGCGGATTGAGCACGTTTGGGAGTGCGCAGCATGGGGGATGGAGCACGATGGGGAGTGCGCAGCATGGCGGATGGAGCACGTTTGGGAGTGCGCAGCATGGCGGATGGAGCACGTTTGGGGAAGTGCGCAGCATGGCGAATGGAGCACGTTTGGGAGTGCGCAGGATGGGAGATGGAGCACGATGGGGGGTGCGCAGCATAGGGGATGGAGCACGTTTGGGAGTGCGCAGCATGGGGATGGAGCACGTTTGGGAGGTGCGCAGCATGGCGGATGGAGCACGTTTGGGAGTGCGCAGCATGGGAGATGGAGCACGATGGGGAGTGCGCAGCATGGCGGATGGAGCACGTTTGGGAGTGCGCAGCATGGGGGATGGAGCACGATGGGGAGTGCGCTGCATGGCGGATGGAGCACGTTTGGGAGTGCGCAGCATGGCGGATGGAGCACGTTTGGGAGTGCGCAGGATGGGAGATGGAGCACGATGGGGGGTGCGCAGCATACGGGATGGAGCACGATGGGGAGTGCGCTGCATGGGGGATGGAGCACGATGGGAAGTGCACACCTCCCCCCAACACACACATGCGCGCGCGCGCACTGCACAACACACCACACCACACACACACACTGGGAACCACAAACAACTGCCCTACACAGACACCCACACACACAGACAACGCTGCACACACAAATATACGCACATACCGCACAACACGCACATTGCACAAAACATACCTCCCCCCAAAACACACCACACACACACAAACTGCACAACACACACACAACGCTACAGACACACAGCGCTCCACAAACAACGCAACACACAAACAACACCGCTCTCACCCCCCATCACACCCAGACAACATCCAGAACATGTACAGCCCCTACACAAACACTTGGTAACTACACACAACATCTATATATATATATATATATATATATATATATATATACATATGTATATATATATATGTATATAACAAAAATCATACATGAACTACACAATACGTAAATTCTAGAATACCCGATGCGTAGAATCGGGCCACTTTCTAGTGTATATATATATATATATATATATATATATATATATATATATATATATATATATATATATGTATATATATATATATATATATATATATATATATATATATATATATATATATATATATATATATATATATATATATATATATATATATATATATATATATATATATATATATATATATATACACAGGGAGGTCCAAAAGTAGGTGGACAGTGTGTGTAATAGGAATATCAAACATGGTGTAAAGTGAAACTGACTCAGTTGCCCTTAGCAACCAATGAAATTCCACCTTTCATTTTCCAATGAGTCTGTGAAGAATGAAAGGTGGAATCTGATTGGCTGCTAAGGGCAACTGAGTCAGTTTCACTTTACACCATGTTTCATAACCCTATTACACATACTGACCACCTACTTTTGGACCACCCTGTATATGTGTGTGTAAAATTATACATATATCTATATATATAATTGCCTTATTCTGTCTGTCTGTCTGTCTGTCTGTCTGTCATGCTCCAAAATTGTGTCCTTACGGTGACACAAAGCTGATTGGCCGCTGGGCTCGCCATGGCCCCGCCCCCCCACACGGATTGGCCGCTCGCCCAGGATGCGCCCCCACACGGTTTGGCCAGCCGCTCGCCCAGGCTCCGCCCCCCAGGCTCCGCCCCCCCCACAGATTGGCCTCTCGCTCCGGCACCCTGCAGGCATTGGCAATTCGGCCACGCCACGCCCCCCTCACGCAATGCACGCTAGCTCTGGCCCCGCCCCCTCCCTCCCCCCGCGCATTCCCCGAACTGACACGGCTGTCACGGAGGTGAGTACTGTACTCCCTCCCCCCCGCGCATTCCCCGAACTGACACGGCTGTCACGGAGGTGAGTACTGTACTCCCCCCCCCCCCCCGGCCCCCGCTCGCACGGGAGTGGTGTGGATACGTTGGTAACCATGCTCGCATGGTTACAAGCGCATCAAGGTCCTGCTGCGGCGGAAGATCCACACGCACACACATAACAGCACACACACAAACATACACACACATCAGATCACACTCACTCTCACACACACCTCACATCGCATCCACACACTCACAGCATCCGGCGATATCGCTTGCTTCTCGGCCTCGATACTGTGCTGTTGTGACCTTCCAGGACCTGACGGAGGATCACATGGCCAGAGGCATGTGGTATCTCCGGATGTTTTGAGTGTGAGCGCGTATGTGCGATATCGTCAGTGTCTGTGTGTGTGAGTGGATGCGATCGGGTGTGTGTGAGTGGATGCGATCGGGTGTGTGTGAGTGGATGCGATCGGGTGTGTGTGAGTGGATGCGATCGGGTGTGTGTGAGTGGATGCGATCGGGTGTGTGAGTGTCGGCAGAGGAGCACGGCGTGCTGGAGGAGGCTGGGAGCAGAGAGGCTGATCATGGGGAAGGCTGGGAGGGGTAGGCTGATGCTGGGGGAGACTGGGAGGGGAAGGCTGATGCTGAAGGAGGCTGGGAGCGGGAGGCTGGGAGGAAGGAGGCTGGGAGGAGAGAGGCTGATCCTGGGGAAGGCTGGGAAGGGGAGGCTGGAAGGAGAAAGGCTGATGCTGGGGGAGGCTGAAAAGAGAGAGGCTGAGGCTGGGAGGAGAGAGGCTGATGCTGGGGAAGGCTGATGCTGAGGGAGGCTGGGAGGGGAAAGCTGATGCTGGGGAAGGCTGGGAGGACGGAGGCTGGGAGGAGAGAGGCTGATCCTGGGGAAGGCTGGGAGAGGGAGACTGATGCTGGGGGAGGCTGGAAGGAGAGAGGCTGATGCTGGGGGAGGCTGGAAGAAGAGAGGCTGATGCTGGGGGAGGCTGATGCTGGGGGAGGCTGGGAGGAGAGGCTGATGCTGGGGAAGGCTGGGAGGAGAGAGGCTGATGCTGGGAGGAGAGAGGCTGATGCTGGGAGGAGAGAGGCTGATGCTGGGATGAGAGAGGCTGATGCTGGGAGGAGAGAGGCTGATGCTGGTGGAGGCTGATGCTGGGGGAGGCTGGGACGAGGGAGGCTGATGCTGGTGGAGGCTGATGCTTGGGGAGGCTGATGCTGGGGGAGGCTGGAAGGAGAGAGGCTGATGCTGGTGGAGGCTGATGCTTGGGGAGGCTGATGCTGGGGGAGACTGGGAGGGGAAGGCTGATGCTGAGGGAGGCTGGGAGGAAGGAGGCTGGGAGGAGAGAGGCTGATCCTGGGGAAGGCTGGGAACGGGAGGCTGATGCTGAGGGAGGCTGGAAGGAGAGAGGCTGATGCTGTGGGAGGCTGGAAGGAGAGAGGCTGATGCTTGGGGAGGCTGATGCTTGGGGAGGCTGATGCTTGGGGAGGCTGATGCTGGGGGAGACTGGGAGCGGAAGGCTGATGCTGAGGCTGGGAGGAAGGAGGCTGGGAGGAGAGAGGCTGATCCTGGGGAAGGCTGGGAAGGGGAGGCTGATGCTGAGGGAGGCTGGAAGGAGAGAGGCTGATGCTGGGGGAGGCTGGAAGGAGAGAGGCTGAGGCTGGGAGGAGAGAGGCTGATGCTGGGGAAGGCTGATGCTGAGGGAGGCTGGGAGGGTAAAGCTGATGCTGGGGAAGGCTGGGAGGACGGAGGCTGGGAGGAGAGAGGCTGATCCTGGGGAAGGCTGGGAGAGGGAGGCTGATGCTGGAGGAGGCTGGAAGGAGAGAGGCTGATGCTGGGGAAAGCTGGGAGGAGAGAGGCTGATGCTGGGGACAGAGAGGAGAGGCTGATGCTGGGAGGAGAGAGGCTGATGCTAGGATGAGAGAGGCTGATGCTGGGAGGAGAGAGGCTGATGCTGGGAGGAGAGAGGCTGATGCTGGGGGCAGAGAAGCTGATGCTGGGGGCAGAGAGGCTGATGCTGGTGCAGCATGGGGGATGGAGCACGATGGGGGGGTGCGCAGCATCGGGGATGGTGCATGATAGGGGGGTGCGCAGCATCGGGGATGGAGCACGATAGGGGAGTGCGGAGTATGGCGGATGGAGCACGTTTGGGAGTGCGCAGCATGGTGGATGGAGCACGTTTGGGAGTGCGCAGAATGGCGGATGGAGCACGTTTGGGAGTGCGCAGCATGGGAGATGGAGAACGATGGGGGGTGCGCAGCATAGGGGATGGAGCACGATGGGGAGTGCGCTGCATGGGGGATGGAGCACGATGGGGAGTGCGCACCTCCCCCCAACACACACACACACACACACACGCGCGCGCGCACTGCACAACACACCACACACACACACACACTGGGAACCACAAACAACTGCCCTACACAGACACCCACACACACAGACAACGCTGCACACACAACACCCAACACACAAACACCGCGGCACACACAAATATACGCACATACCGCACAACACACACATTGCACAAAACATACCTCCCCCCAAAACACACCACACACACACAAACCACGCAACACACACACACACAATGCTACAGACACACAGCGCTCCACAAACAACGCAACACACATACAACACCGCTCTCACCCCCCGTCACACCCAGACAACACCCAGAACATGTACAGCCCCTACACAAACACTTGGTAACTACACACAACAACATCTATCTATATATATATATATATATATATATATATATATATATATAACAAAAATCATACAGGAACTACACAATACGTAAATTCTAGAATACCCGATGCGTAGAATCGGGCCACCTTCTAGTGTGTGTGTATATATATATATATATATATATATATATATATATATATATATATATATATATATATATATATATATAATTTGCCTTATTCTGTCTGTCTGTCTGTCATGCCCCAAAATTGTGTCCTTACGGTGACACAAAGCTGATTGGCCGCTGGGCTCGCCATGGCCCCGCCCCCCCCCCCACGGATTGGCCTCTCGCCCCGGCTCTCTGCAGGCCCCGCCCCCCTCACGCAATGCACGCTCGCTCTGGCCCAACTGACACGGAGCTCCGACTCCCAGGTGAGTACACACACACACATCAGATCACACTCACTCTCACACACACCTCACACATCACATCCACACACTCACAACATCCTGGGATATCGCTTGCTTCTACACCGGCTCCGTCACGATCCCAGCAGCGCCAGACATAACCTTGCGATGCTGGGATCTTGACGGAGTCCGTGAACGCTGGTAACCATTATACACATCGGGTAACTAAGGTCCCTTGGTTACCCGATGTGTATCATAGTTACCAGCGTACACCGGCTCCCGGTACACATGTGCAGGGAGCCGGCATTATACTCCTCTCCCCCCAGGACTACTCCTCCTATTACAGTCCTCCTATTATACTCCTCTCTGAGTATAATAGGAGAACTATTATAGCATGGGGGATGTAGCACGATGGGGCGTGCGCAGCATGGGGGATGTAGCACGATGGGGTGCGCAGCATGGGGGATGTAGCACGATGGGGAATGCGCAGCATGGGGGATGTAGCACGATGGGGAGTGCGCAGCATGGGGGATGTAGCACGATGGGGGGTGCGCAGCATGGGGGATGTAGCACGATGGGGAGTGCGCAGCATGGGGGATGTAGCACGATGGGGAGTGCGCAGCATGGGGGATGTAGCACGATGGGAGTGCGCAGCATGGCGGATGGAGCACGATGGGGGGTGCGCAGCATGGGGGATGTAGCACGATGGGGGGTGCGCAGCATGGGGGATGGAGCATGATGGGGAGTGCGCAGCATGGAGGATGGAGCACGATGGGGAGTGCGCAGCATATATATATATATAATATATATATTAGAAGGTGGCCCGATTCTAACACATCGGGTATTCTAGAATTTACGTATTGTGTAGTTAATGTATGATTTTTAAGTATATATATATATATATATATATAATATATAATATAAAGATGTTGTTGTGTGTAGTTGCCAAGTGTTTGTGTAGGGCGCTGTAAATGTTCTGGGTGTTGTCTGGATGTGGGGGGGTGAGAGCGGTGGTGTTTGTGGAGCGCTGTGTGTCTGCAGCATTGTGTGTGTTGCGCGGTTGGTGTGGGGTGCGTGTGTGTTTTGGGGGGAGGTATGTTTTGTGCAATGTGTGTGTTGCGCGGTATGTGCGTATATTTGTGTATGCCGCGGTGTTTGTGTGTTGTGGGTGTCTGTGTAGGGCGGTGTTTGTGGTTCCCAGTGTGTGGTGTGTTGTGCGGTGCGCGTGACGCGGTGTGGGTGTGTTTTGGGGGGAGGTGTGCACCCCCATCATGCTCCATCCCCCATGCTGCGCACCCTCATCGTGCTCCATCCCCCATGCTGCGCACCCTCATCGTGCTCCATCCCCCATGCTGCGCACCCTCATCGTGCTCCATCCCCCATGCTGCGCATCCCCATCATGCTCCAAGCCCCATACTGCGAATCCCCATCGTGCTCCATTCCCCATGCTGCGCATCCCCATCGTGCTCCATCCCCCATGCTGCGCACCCCCCATCGTGCTCCATCCCCCATGCTGCGCACCCCCCATCGTGCTCCATGTCCCATGCTGCGCACCACCCATCGTGCTCCATCTCCCATGCTGCACACCCCCATCGTGCTCCATCTCCCATGCTGCGCACCCCCATCGTGCTCCATCTCCCATGCTGCACACCCCCAATCGTGCCGGGGCGGGGCCAAGTGGGCCGCCGGGAGCGGGGCTGAGCGGGCCAACGTGTGCCGGGGGCGGGGCCGAGCGGGCGAGGCGTCAGCGTATGCCGGCTCCCTGCACATGTGTACCGGGAGCCGGTGTACGCTGGAGCGGGCGATGCGTGTGGAGGGCCGGGGCGAGCGGCCAATCCATGCGGGGGGCGGGGACAGGCCAAGGCGAGCGGCCAATTCGTGGGGGGGGGGGCTAGGCCAAGCCCAGCGGCCAATCCGACAGTTGTCACTGTAACGACACAATTTTGGAGCAAGACAGACAGAATAAGGCAATTATATATACAGATTATATATTATATTATAATTTGCTGTTTGACCACCCCTTTTATTCTATTGACCAGACCAAGCCACTGCTACAAGAGACTCCCTTGCTGGATGGGACTCAGGCTGTCTATGCCTTATGTAAACAGCTCATTGATTTCAATGGGAGGCTGTGTAATGCTTAACTTCCCCTGTGGTGGCGCTGCAGGAATAATGCCTGCTTGTCAGGGAAAGATCAGAGACTCGCCAGAGCATGACACAAATGTTGAAAGGACTCGGACTCGCTAAAAGGCCTCCTCAAAACTTCCGTGTGCGCGCCACACGGCGACATGACCGTTTTCTGCTGACAGCACAGATGTTACACAAGACCGCACACTGATGTGACATCAGTGTGATACGTACTGGAAAAAACAAAGATCACATAAAAATAAAGAATTTTTATACTTATCTCTCTGCTGTTGCTTCCGGGTCCTCTCATTATGCCTCATGCATATTCACTGAACTGACACTGGACCTGGAAGTAACAGCAGCGCCGGAGACAGGTGAGTATACTAGCTCATGCTGTCTGTGGGATATCCGGTTGTCACAACGATAGCACAGGGACCGCACACGGAATACACACACACACACACACACGGACGGACGGACATGCGCACCTTCACCACGGATGTGTGAAGGATGCCTAAGCTGCCAGAGGGGGGAGGAGACTGACTCTGTCCAGAGCCCAAACCAAACATAATTAGCAACATAACCAATAGGGACACACACAAGGAAAAATTAGTAAAGATGTTTTTTGTTCTGCGAACACATCAAATTAAAGGGAACCTGCCATGTTGAACACGATGCCTAATTTGCAGGCAGAATGGTGTAAAGCAGAGTAAGGGGTACTTCTCACATAACGAGATCGCTAGCGAGATCGCTGCTGAGTCACAGGCTTTGTGACGTAATAGGGGTCTCAACAGCGATCTCGTTATGTGTGACACTACGCAGCGACCTGGCCCCTGCTGTGAAATCGCTGATCGTTACACACTGTTCTGGTTTACTTTCTTCAAAGCTGATGACCTGCTGGGCAGGACACATCGCTGTGTTTGACACCTACCAACAACCTCCTATACAGGTCGCTCATCATTATACAGGTCGCTCATCGTTATACAGGTAGCTGATCGTTACTGCATCGTTGGTAAGATCTGACTGTGTGACGACTTACCAGCGATCCGTATCAGGTCGCATTGTTTTCGGGATCGCTGGTAAGTCGTTAAATGTGACGGGGGGGGGGCTTAAGCTTTGTAGAGAGAGATTCCTTGAAGCAACACACCAGCGGGGTTTTTTTTCTTCAGTGCTGAAGTGGCTCTTTAAATCTAAGTCCCCTGTCATCTACTCATTTTCCAGCGGATTCAGTATTTTTTGGCGCTGCTCTGGTTCCCCAGTGTCATGTTGTGCACGTAACTTCTGACTGTCCGGAAGTCAGAAGTTACGGCACAAGTATCAGTGCAAGTCTATGAGAGCTAGAACAAGGTTCTCATAGACTTGTATTGAGTTGTGACCTCCGACGCGCCCCCTGAAACACTTGATCTGTCAGCAAGTCACAAATGACCGGAGACCAACGGGAGTGACGTTGGAAAAAGTTGAAGACGGCGTCAGGTGAGTATAAGACAATGGACTCGCGCTCTAGTGGTTTAATTTAGGAAAAAAAACACTGCAGTGGTGCATTTAAGTTCTTATTCGTTTTTGGCATAAGGGTCCGGTGGCCGGTCTTCATCAGTGACTTGTACATGAAGGACCGCCCACTGGACTCCAAAACGTGAAGTGTAAATTTTAAGTTGCCCTGAATCCCTTCCCATAAATGATAGATCATTCTAATGAAACAACATTTCGAAACTTATTTAACAAGTTTTAAGTTGCCTTTAATATTTGTGATACATTTTTATTTTTAGGGAATGAGACTGAGAATTTTAGCAAGAGTCTAATTCCTTATTGCATTTGTGCCATTTTTTTTTTTTATTTATTTTGTATTTTTATGCTTTATTTTTTTATTCTTTTATCTTGTTCCTTTTTATAGTTTATTTTACTGTTGTGGGATTTTTATGTTTGTCATTATAATGCGCCCACCCTTTTTCCTTGACCTGATTTAATGGACGCCTGAAAGTTTGAAACATTTTACGGAACTTTCATGATTTTTGAGCTAAAAATTAGCGAAAAAGAATAAAGACATAAGTAAGTAGGATTTTTTTTTTGAAGAATTTGTCGACAAAAATATCGACGAATACCACAAGGCAAAAATTAATGAGTGACCAAAAAAAATAAATGTGCAAAGTGATGAATCTGGTCCTTTTCTGTCCGCTTTTTAGGACCAGAAAGTAAATGCCGCGGCTCTACATGAAGTACAGGCTGAATGTATAGACTGACAATGATGTTCGGGGGCTGATAGCATCAACAACGCTTCGCTCACTTCAATCTGTCTACCAGAAAGCGTGATAAACCAGGAGGGACATAGCGGGGGGCGCGTCCAAAGCAAAGAGCAGCTTGTATGTTTCTTTATCTGTGCACTACGTGAAGGAGCGCCGCGGCTGCAGTGTGCTTTACCCTGTCTCATCACTGGCATGGTGTGAATACCGGCATCATCATCGGGTCCCATGCAGGGAAACTTGACTTAGAGAGCCAAGTGTATTTTTTAGCTACTTGAATTAGCAACGTAGAAACTTTTTTTTATTTACCTTTAGTGACATCATGTGCTTAAAGGGATTGTCCAGAATTTGGATATTGACAACCTATGGTCCATATTGGGTCATCAGTATAAGATCTGTGGAGGTCCATCACCTGGCACACTCACCGATTTAGCTATTTTCAGGTCCTGAAATGGCCAGAAATAAATAGCTCCATATGCTGTGTAGTGGTCATGCTTTGGTACTGCAGCTCCACTCCTATTGAAGTAAGTGGGAACTTAGCTGCAGTACCTATTCTTCTGCAAGACCTGGGATTTCTATGGGGCTAACAGGTGTCCCACATAACCCTGAGACATACAGTATGTGTTATGATCTCTTGCTCACTCTCCCTCGCTCACGCTCTCCCTTTTTCTCCCGCCCTCCCTCTTTTTTTTTTCTCCCGCCCTCCCTCTTTTTTTTCTCCCGCCCTCCCTCTTTTTTTCTCCCGCCCTCCCTCTTTTTTTTTTTCTCCCGCCCTCCCTCTTTTTTTTTTCTCCCGCCCTACCTCTTTTTTTTTTTCTCCCGCCCTCCCTCTTTTTCTCCCGCCCTCCCTCTTTTACTCCCGCCCTCCCTCTTTTACTCCCGCCCTCCCTCTTTTTCTCCCGCCCTCCCTCTTTTTCTCCCGCCCTCCCTCTTTTTCTCCCGCCCTCCCTCTTTTTCTCCCGCCCTCCCTCTTTTTCTCCCGCCCTCCCTCTTTTTCTCCCGCCCTCCCTCTTTTTCTCCCGCCCTCCCTCTTTTTCTCCCGCCCTCCCTCTTTTTCTCCCGCCCTCCCTCTTTTTCTCCCGCCCTCCCTCTTTTTCTCCCGCCCTCCCTCTTTTTCTCCCGCCCTCCCTCTTTTTCTCCCGCCCTCCCTCTTTTTCTCCCGCCCTCCCTCTTTTTCTCCCGCCCTCCCTCTTTTTCTCCCGCCCTCCCTCTTTTTCTCCCGCCACCACCCTTTCCCTCGCTCGTGCGTTCTCTCTTGCTCGCGTTTTCTTGCTCGCGTTTTCTTGCTCGCGTTTTCTTGCTCGCGTTCTCTCTTGCTCGCGTTCTCTCTTGCTCGTGTTCTCTCTTGCTCGTGTTCTCTCTTGCTCGTGTTCTCTCTTGCTCGTGTTCTCTCTTGCTCGTGTTCTCTCTTGCTCGTGTTCTCTCTTGCTCGTGTTCTCTCTTGCTCGTGTTCTCTCTTGCTCGTGTTCTCTCTTGCTCGTGTTCTCTCTTGCTCGTGTTCTCTCTTGCTCGTGTTCTCTCTTGCTCGTGTTCTCTCTTGCTCGTGTTCTCTCTTGCTCGTGTTCTCTCTTGCTCGTGTTCTCTCTTGCTCGTGTTCTCTCTTGCTCGTGTTCTCTCTTGCTCGTGTTCTCTCTTGCTCGCGTTCTCTCTCTCTTGCTCGCGTTTTCTCTTGCTCGCGTTTTCTCTTGCTCGCGTTTTCTCTTGCTCGCGTTCTCTCTTGCTCGCGTTCTCTCTTGCTCGCGTTCTCTCTTGCTCGCGTTCTCTCTTTCTCGCGTTCTCTCTTTCTCGCGTTCTCTCTTTCTCGCGTTCTCTCTTTCTCGCGTTCTCTCTTTCTCGCGTTCTCTCTCTTGCTCGCGTTCTCTCTCTTGCTCGCGTTCTCTCTCTTTCTCGCGTTCTCTCTCTTGCTCGCGTTCTCTCTCTTGCTCGCGTTCTCTCTCTTGCTCGCGTTCTTTCTCTTGCTCGCGTTCTTTCTCTTGCTCGCGTTCTTTCTCTTGCTCGCGTTCTTTCTCTTGCTCGCGTTCTTTCTCTTGCTCGCGTTCTTTCTCTTGCTCGCGTTCTTTCTCTTGCTCGCGTTCTTTCTCTTGCTCGCGTTCTTTCTCTTGCTCGCGTTCTTTCTCTTGCTCGCGTTCTTTCTCTTGCTCGCGTTCTTTCTCTTGCTCGCGTTCTTTCTCTTGCTCGCGTTCTTTCTCTTGCTCGCGTTCTTTCTCTTGCTCGCGTTCTTTCTCTTGCTCGCGTTCTTTCTCTTGCTCGCGTTCTTTCTCTTGCTCGCGTTCTTTCTCTTGCTCGCGTTCTTTCTCTTTCTCGCGTTCTTTCTCTTGCTCGCGTTCTTTCTCTTGCTCGCGTTCTTTCTCTCTCTCGCTCGCGTTCTTTCTCTCTCTCGTTCTCTCTCACTCGGTCTCCCCCTCTCGCTCTTGCAAAAAGTGACCCCTGATGACTGCAAAGAAAATATCCATTTTTAACATTGGATGTTAATGATTAAGTGATGCCCATTGAAATGAGTAGCTTTTGCATGTATTGAACAGTCATAGCGGATATTCTTGGTAATGATGCTCTTTGTAATGACTATGTGAACAATGCGCAGACCACCGGGTCCTCCATTCTGTAAATCCGTTAGGTGTTCAATTGACAGACCCCACTGATCTCTAATTTATCACTTATGTAGTGGGTAAGTGAAAAATACCCTTTTAAACTGTACAATTTTGTGTCTTTAGCTCCTATGTAGACCTTTTTGTCTCCACGGTAACAGACTACAAACAAACCCTGTGTAGTCTGATCCTGTAATTATACCAATTTTTTTCCACCCTGCCAAATTTATGATAGCGGGAAGACTGTGTGGGGCAATGAAAGACCATCTGACTATGGGATAAGACTTCATGGGGGTCGGTTATATTCTGTTACTATGGAGATATATAAACCTTTAAACATTAATACCAACTTAAAAGGGTTTTCTCCGTGAACAAAGAAGTTTTAAAGTTAATTTTAATCACTAGATCTTGGAATATTAATAATTCCCACAATTGGATGTGTTTTTATATAAAATATTTTTGTGCTGAGATAATCTTTTATATATGTGCCCCTGCTGTGTACTGTGTAATGGCCGTGTCTGACCATACAGGGACATGGTCTGATATGTGCCCCTGCTATGTACTGTGTAATGGCAGTGTCTGACCGTACAGGGACATGGTCTGATATGTGCCCTTGCTATGTACTGTGTAATGGCCGTGTCTGACCGTACAGGGACATGGTCTGATATGTGCCCTTGCTATGTACTGTGTAATGGCCGTGTCTGACCATACAGGGACATGGTCTGATATGTGCCCTTGCTATGTACTGTGTAATGGCCGTGTCTGACCGTACAGGGACATGGTCTGATATGTGCCCCTGCTATTTACTGTGTAATGGCTGTGTCTGACTGTACAGGGACATGGTCTGATATGTGCCCCTGCTATGTGCTGTGTAATGGCCGTGTCTGACCGTACAGGAACATGGTCTGATATGTGTCCCTGCTATGTGCTGTGTAATGGCCGTGTCTGACCGTACAGGAACATGGTCTGATCATACTACATCTGCTGGGCAGGGGAGGAAGCAGAAGAGGGTACAGATATTACAGACCGGGATCCTAAATTCTTTCTTTGAGGTAAAACATTTTTCTTAAAAGCAGACGGGGAAATGTTTTACCTCACAAAAAGAATCGGCTATGATGCTGTTCTATAATGTCTGTATACATTTTTACTTCTTACGCTGCACAGGAGCTGTGGTATGATCAGAACATGTTCCTGTACAGTCAGACACAGCCATTACACAGTACACAGCAGGGACACATATATAAGATTTATCTCAGCACAGGAACATTTTATATAAACACTTCCAATTGTGGAAATTATTATTATTCCAAGATCTATTGATTAAAATTAACTTTAAAATGATCTTTGTTCTTGGGAAAATATAAAAATTGCTAAAAAATGTGGTTGCTTTTCGCATTTTTGTTTGTTTTTTGACCCCCCCCCCCTCCTTAACCCCTTTCACTTGTACTTATGAGGTAATATGGTGATTATTTGTGTTCGGAGGGTACAGGTTGTGTGGCTCGGAGCGGTCACATTTAGGTTTTTCTTAGTAAGCCCACACAGCTGTTAAGACCCGGTTCCATAGACTCCGCTTTTATCTCTGGCAAGTGACTTTTTTCACGCAGGGGCTTTTATCACCCTCTCTAATCCCACCATTTCTGTCAGGACATAATCTCTTTCTCAAATTTACATTTTAATTACCAGAGCAGCTGAACTGGCTAAAATCAATAATGTCAGCATTCTGCGGCCTATCTCCGAGCCGGGAGCCCTGCCTCTCTATTTCCCACTATCGATTGATTTTCCTGAACACAGTCCTCTTTATTTCTCCCAGCAAATAGGTGCCATTTGGTCATTTAAGGCATTAGGAGAATAAAAAAAAAAAATAAAAAAAACATAAAAAAAGAGAGAATTCTTTTACTGTGTTGTTCCCGCTGCGCGCAACCATTTTAATGTGATTCTTTATAGGATCCTGCGAGAGATTTGTTCATTCGAGATCGCTGCAGATCTGTGCTCAGGATGTTGGGTGCTATTTTTTAAAATGGATTTAAGAGGGATTTATTCACTTTTACACCGCTTCCCCGCAGCAATAATGGCTTTATATCGTCCCCCACCCATATGACGAGCGGTTAACATATGGTTCTGTGGACTGCAAGCTGTGTATAATTGGTAAATTGGGGACAATTATACCCCACCATCGAAACCACGACTGGTGTGTGGCCATAGCAGACATTTCTAGTTTGCAAAAAAAAAAACTATGCTGTAGGCAAAACGGAGCTCACCTCAGGGGCGGTGCGTGGAACAGGCTTAGCTCTGTGCTGAACAAGAGGGATCAGCCGCCGAAAATAATCATGTCGAATGCCGAATCCTTCATTTTGCCAACATCATCGAATCTCGGGGGGACAATCTGATATTCTTGCCAAATTCTGTAGGGTTGGTCGACTTATCTATAGCCTTAAGTTGCTTTTTGGCCTCGTAAGCCGTGTACCGCCCCCTCTGAACTGGCAAACATGGCCATAAGTTGCTGTTTGGCCCCCTTGGAGCTGGCTCAAATGGCCTTAAGTTGCTGTTTTGGCCTTCTGTGCCTTGTACCACCCCCTCAGAGCTGGCACACGTGGCCTTAAGTCGCTGTTTGGCCTCCTTTGCCTTGTACTGCTCCCTTGAAACTGGCTCATAAGGCCTTGTTGCTGTTTGGCCTCGTGAGCCATGTACCGCCCACTCGGAGATGGCACACATGGCCTTAAGTTGCTGTTTGGCCTCCTGTGCCATGTATTACCCCCTCAGAACTGGCTTATATGGCCATAAGTTGCTGTTTGGCCTCCTGTGCCTTGTACCGCCCCCCTCAGAACTGGCTTATATGGCCATAAGTTGCTGTTTGGCCTCCTGTGCCATGTATTGCCCCCTCAGAACTGGCTTATATGGCCATAAGTTGCTGTTTGGTCTCCTGTGCCTTGTACCACCCCCTTGTAACTGGCTAATATGGCCACAAGTTGCTGTTTGGTCTCCTGTGCCTTGTACCGCCCCCCTGGAACTGGCACATATGGCCTTAAGTTGCTGTTTGGCCTTCTGGGCCGTCTACCCCCCACCCCCTGGAACTGGCACACATGGCCTTAAGTTGCTGTTTGGCCTCGTATGCCATGTATCGCCCCCTCGGAGCTGGCACACATCGCCTTAAGTTGCTGTTTGGCCTCTTGTGCCATTTACCACCCCTTTGTAACTAGCTCATATGGCCTTAAGTTGCTGTTTGGCCTCCTGTGCCTTGTATTGCCTCCTCAGAACTGGCTCAGTTTTACATTGAGCTTTACTTATACCAGGTTACCTGATTTATGGAATACATGAAATGACAATTCTTGAAGTGTAGCCACTGACATATCTTAAGTTCTGACAGTGTGGGTCTAGGTATTGCAATTCCCCTCTGATTGCTTTTAAAATAAAAAGGGCAGAAGCGCGCGGTTACACCCTGTGCGCCAACTGGCTTTAGATTGGTCTGAGTATACTCCTGTACTGTCTGACTCTGCACCACCGGGCGTCAATCACAGTCGAAGAGGGACAGCACTCTCTTGCCATTTTTGCCTGATAATGTTATTTTAACCCCCCCCCATCCCCACCAATCAAATGTTTCGATAAGTAATAATTACATTTTAAAATCTGAATTTAATAGAGCGGTCAATCCCGAGCCTTTCCATTATCCAGCAGAGACGCTGCCATTCTTGCTCTAGAAGATCGGTCACACTCGTATGGACAGCTTATCAATTTAATTAGGCACTGTGTAAGGCCTCCATCACACATAAGTCTCCGGTACGTGTGACGTCCGTTTTCATATATACCGGAGACATGGATACATGTAGACCTATTAAAATCAATGGGTCTGCGCACACATGTGTTTTGACATGGGATCGTGTGCTCAACACGGCGACATGTCCATTTTTCTGCTAACAGTATGGTTGTTACATGGACCGCACACTGATGTGACAGTAATGTGACATGTACCAGACCTAAAAATGAATTTTTATACTTGCCTGTATTTGCCTCTGCTGTTACTTCCGGGTTCGCTCATTGTGCTCATGAATATTCACTGCACTCATCGCAGACCCGGGAGTAAAAGCCGTGCAGGAGACAGGTAAGTATACCAGCTTATGCTGTCCGTGTGCTATCCAAAGGTCACACGGATAGCACACGTAGAAAATACACACATACTTACCTTCACAACGGATCATGGAAAACATTAGTAATTTGCTCAGACGTGTGAAGGAGGCCTAATCCTTTATTTACCTTATGGTGGCACTGTAGGGGTATCCAACACTTGCCATCAAGTTTCCCCAAAGATCACCGCTGATCACTGAGGGTCCCAGCAGCAGGACACCTTGGCATGAATGAGCTTATTGTGGGACCCTTCGGACAAAAAATAGGGACAATCTGGGCAGGTGTCGTTCAGAAACTACAAGACACGTTGGGGACCTTTGGGCCCCAGTTCATCATTTTTTCACTATCCATACAGATGCTTAGAGATGCAGTAGAAGCACGGTGGATGGGATTTATAGAAATTTCCTGCCCTTTTGTGCCGCTTTTCTGTGCAGCATAAACTGACCTGCACCGCAGTTTTTCCGAGCCACAGCATGTCATTTTGATTGCGAAGATGTGAGTGTCCTCAGTGGGGAGAACGCAGCGATCGTCTGCAGCACCCACAACCCTGATCGAGGGTACGGGTAGCTACGTTCTCCTGCAAGAGCGCTCACTTCTCCGCAAGAGCATTGACACTGCAACTAGGATGCAGCGTGTGCGGATCCTTATGATTATTGGGAGGGTTTCTCGCTGCGAGTGACCGGAAGGAATGCTGCACCCTCCTGACATTTGCATTGACCATTTTGCACTTACGGATGTCATTGTTGCAGGTTTGGATAATGTGCTAAAATCAACCCCACCGGTAAAAAAGCAAAGGATACACATCCGACCCCGGAGACCAAAGCGGAACGACGAGGAATCTGATCCGACCTGTGCCGCTGCAACGCTAAAAGCCATGCGGGATCGGCTGATGGCCTCCACCTCCTCAGCTTCAAGGTATCGGGCGAATTCACCTATAAGATCTTCTCACAGAAAAGGGTCGTTATGGCTGGAGGTTCCATTGACGATACCAAAACTGCTTAAAGGGAACCTGTCACCGTTTTTTTTTCCCTATTAAACGAAAAGTATCCCCCTCTGCAGCTCCTGGGCTGCATTCTATGAAGGGGCACCTTGTTGCTGGCCCCCCTTGCAGACCCCAAAATGAACTTTTTTCCTATGCAAATGACTTGTGTTGGCCAGATGGGCGGGCTCTATTTCGGCTCGTGTCCTTCCTTCTGCCGCTGTTCGCCATCCTCCCGTCATGATTTACATGGATGACGACACCCCTGTCATTGTCCACGCTGCTGGCGAAGTCTCGCGCAGGCGCAGTTCGCTGTGCCCCTATCACGGGCCTGAGCAGAAAGTTTCCCTCGCGAGAGTGCCGGTGATGTATCTGCGCAGGCGCTTGATTATGGGCGAGTATGAGGATGAGGTCATGAACAGCGCCGCCCATAATCTCGCGCCTGCGCAAATACATCACCAGTGCTCGCGCAAGGGAAACTTTCTGCTCATGCCCGCGATAGGGGCACAGCAAACTACACCTGCGTGAGATTTCGCCACCAGCGTGGACGATGACGGGGGCGTCGTCGTCCATGTAAATCATGACGGGGGGACGGCGAGCCGAAAAGGAGCCTGCCCATCTGGCCAACACAAGTCATTTGCGTAGGAAACGGTGAGATTTTATAAAGTTCTTTTTGGGGTCTGCTACAAGGTGCACCTTCATAGAATGCAGCCCAGGAGCTGCAGAAGGGGATACTTTTGGTTTAATAGTGAAAAAACTGGTGACAGGTTCCCTTTAAAGGGAACCTGTCACCACTTTTTTGGCCTATAAGCTGCGGCCACCACCACCGGGCTCTTATATACAGCATTCTAACATATTGTATATAAGAGCCAAGGCCGCTGTGAGAACATAAAAAACACTTTATAATACTTACCTAATGGTCGCACTGCGGTGGAATAGGGCCTAATGGGCGTCTCCGGTGCCGGAGCCGCCTCTTTTGGCCATCTTTGTTCTCCTTCTCTAGCAGCGGTGCATGACGGGTCCGACGTCCTCCACACTCGCCGGCATTCAGATCCTGAGCAGATCAAAGTATTGTAGTGCGCCTGCGCAGGACCGGCGAGTGTGTATGACATAGGACGCGTCATGCACCCAGGCTTCAGAATGAGGACAAAGATGGTCGAAAGAGGAGGAAGCGCCCGCACCGGACAACGGAGACTCCAATAAGGCCCACCGCGCGACCGTTGGGCAAGTATTATAAAGTGTTTTTTATGTTATACCCCCAGCCTGGGCTCTTATATACAGTATGTTAGAATGCTGTATATAAGAGCCCGGTGGTGGTGGCCGCAGCTTATAGGCCAAAAAACTGGTGAAAGGTTCCCTTTTAATTAATAGACCTCTTACCCACTTTTATACGAAATGTTTTAGACCCCGTACAGGGAAATGTTTAGGACTCCTGTATTTTCCCAACAACTTCTATCTTGTACCCTGTTGTGTAAATTTGGTGGCCACTAGGGATGATCGAATACCTCAAATATTCGGCTACGCCCATATTCGACGAATAGGTTGCCACTATTCAACTATTTGTGAATATTCGATTCGCAATGTAAGTCTATGGGAAACTCGACTAGTTGCCGAATAGCAACCTATTCGTCAAATATTCGCGAAGCCGAATATTTGTGATATTCGATCATCCCTAGTGGCCACTTTTCGAAGTCTTCTCTTAGAAGTGGATGGCAGTCCAAAAGTGTGTTCTCCTGGAATCTGTACTACCTCTTTTGACCTGATGGTGGTGCTGTCCGGAATCGTCATCGATCAGCCGCCGTGAATGATCTAATTTTGTGTCTTTCTTGCCCCCAGCTCAGGCGAGCCCAGCAGTAAAAGTGTAAAGCGGGAGGAAGAGCTATCGAGAGCACCTGTCGTCCCGTTCGGGCTAGACCTGCACTACTGGGGGACGGAGCAGCCCACAGCTGGGAAAATACTCAAGTCAGTAAACTGTTTGTCTTCTTCACAAGTGGGGATTTGTAGGGTGAGGGATGTCGGCTTTCTCAGCCCTATTAGTATTAATTTGTGGGGGCTGTTATTCTTGTGAGCTGGTTTGTTTTAGCTGAGGTCATGGTCTGGCCACCGGAGCGGAGATTAGGGAAGAGCAGGATGGTCCAGGCTTACCGGGAGGTGAACGTCAGGCCAGGAACCACCTGGAAATCCACGGTCATGGGACTGAGATATGGGTGATTTATCACTAATGGCTGATAGTAGTGCCCAAAATGAAGATAGAAATTGGGGAGTTAGGAGAGAGATGTAAAGAAAAGCTATAGACCGCTATTTTTTTTAAAAATGATGGCGCCTCGTACCACAGCCCACCATAAAGCAATCTGCCTGCACCAGAATCCATGTGGATAAGATTGCTTTCAGTGTCTCAATACATACGGTAAATATATCCATAAGTTGCCCCATTCTCCCCGGCATGGCCAAAAGAGTGTCCTTCGTATATGTACACAGGTATGTCGATATCTATATCAAACCATTGCTAGCACAGTGGGCTTCAATTTGTGTGATGGCAGGCAGGGTATATCAACATACCTGCGGGGCGGTGAGATCCACACGGGCCTGGCTTCTACCTCCGGTCTGGTCTGAGGCGTCTATGCTGATCATGCCCTCCCTGCGCTCTCCGATCAGCTGTTCCTGTGGGTGTGATCCAATTTTGTTACCGCACACGCTCCCGCAGTCACAGCAAGAGCAGAGGATGCGCTACCCTCGTGTAGGCCACAAAATAAGACGATGAGGTCATACTGTCTTCACAAAGATGGCGCCGGAGATGAGCGCTATACACAGGCGCCAACTCCGATGCCATCTTGGTGAAGAGATTTAGTAAATCTGGGATATACTGTAGGTAACAGAGACAGGGGGAGGAAGACCAGGCAGCAGACAGGGGCGGGAATAATTAGCAAAACCCGACCTACATATTGGATATTTTGCAGCACCTATCAATCAAATAACAGTGCATTTCACAGACTTTACTTGCCTGTATTTCATAAAGTATATATACAATATCACAACTAAAGGTATGTATAGAATCCGCATGATAGCGCCAGTATAGCACTGGCTTTAGTTTATATAGGAAAATCCTAGTGGTTGGTTCTCTTTAACCCCTTAACGGCAAAGAGCAGTAATATTACATCCTAAACCACCACAGTATAATCCCCACTGGCTTCTGCCGGCAGCCGGCAGCGATCCGCACACGTCAGCTTATTTGTACAGCTGACATGTCTGCCTCGCAGGCACGAGTGGATCCGCGTTCCACCCGTGCCTGTAAATCCCTTTAAATGGTGCTGTGAAAATCTTTACTCACCCAGCTCCATTGGTGGCGCTGTGACGTGATCACTGTGAGCCTATGGTTGTCATGTTAGCACAGGGTCATGTGATGACTCCTGTAACTAGCATCAGTCACTTCCTGTTTCACCCAGCTGACTGCTGTCAGTGACAAGGGGTGAGCATTCCTGCTGCTCTCAGCCATGTAGCTGTGATCAGCAGAAATAAATGAGCGATCAGGCTGCTGATCCTTATAGTCCCCTAGGGGGATTAGTAAAATAAAAAAAGTTATAAAAAGAATAAAAAACCTAAAAGTTCAAATCACCCCCTCTTTCGCCCCATTGAAAATCAAGGGTTAAAAAAAAATATACACATTTTGTATAGTTGTGTTCAGAAATGCCCGATCAAAATATAAAATCAATTAATCTGAGCGGTAAACGGCGCAGCAGCAAAAAAAAAATATCCAAATGCCACAAATTTGTGCAAACTGTATTAACAGGTGATCAAATCGTAGCAGCTGCACAAAAATGGTAGCATTAAAAACGTCAGCTCTGGATGCAAAAAATAAGCCATCACTGAGCCATAGATCCCAAAAACTGAGAACGCTAAAGGTCGCAGAAATGGCGCCACTATTTTTGGAAAAAGTTCTGATTTTTTTTTTTTTTTTTTTATTTTGTACATAAAAGTAAACCTATCCATGTTTGGTGTCTACAGACTCGCACTGACCTGAGGCATCACACTCACACATCGGTTTTACCATATAGTGAACACAGTGAATAAAATATCTCAAAAACAATCATGCAATTGCACTTTTTTTTTGCATTTTTTCCAGACTTAGAATTTTTTTGACATTTTCCAGTACACTATATGGTAAAAGTTATGGTTTAATTTAAAAGTAGAATTCATCCTGCAAAAAATAAGCCCTCATATGGCAAGACTGACGGAAAAATAAAAAAGGTTAAAGCTCTCGCAAGAAGGGGAGCAAAAAAAAAAAAAAAACCCAAAAAAAGGGGTTTAATACGGAGAATTATGGTTTGAAGAAGTCAGTATACGCGGTTTCCTATAAACCACTTTTCTGAACAGGATAGATGTATGTATTAGTAAAATCTTTTGCGCCCCTTTTATAAGTACGCATGCAATTAAAATAATGTGTACTGTGTGATTTGTTATTGGAATATGACAATTTCCAGTCTTTATTTTCTACAATCCACATCTGTGCACACAAACAATACAGTGTGAGAGCATTTATTTTTTTAATTTTTTTTTTTTTGTGAAGGGTACATCTTCCTCAGGGTGTAGTGCAGTTCACAATCCCACAGAATATTCCTAATATCACGGCACTCCATTACACCAAGGTTTTCCCTCATGAGACTCCTAATACTATAAGGGGCTGCTGATAAGTCTTTGGCTTTACCCAGAAAGAAACTACCTAGGAGGATGAAACCTTTACATCTCCGCTGATGATGACACACTTCTTACATCGGTAATCCAAGTTCTGTAAGCCTAGCAAATAAAAAGATTTCGGTTGTGCATCAGACGAGGCATCCGTAGCAGCCATGGCATCAGATATGGGGTTAAATTTGGTACCCTTGAGGTGTATCTTCAGGTTTGGAAACAGATGATAGTCGGAGGGAGCTAGATCTGGTGAATAAGGTGAGTGGTCAACCAGCTGGAAGCCCTGGTCGCTTGTGCAGTGTGAGCGGAGGCGTTGTGTTGCAGGAACAAGATTCCTTTGGACAGCTTGCCGCACCTTTTGGCCTTCAGAGCTGCCTTCAATTGGTCCAAAAGTTCACTGTAAAGGGTGCTTTACACGCTGCGACATCGCTAACGATATATCGTCGGGGTCACGTCTTTAGTGACGCACATTCGGCGTCGTTAGCGACATCGCATCGTGTGACACCTAAGAGCAACGATCGCAAAAACGTCAAAAATCGTTGATCGTTGACACGTCGCTCCTTTTCATAATATCGTTGGTGGTGCATGCCGCTGGTTGTTCGTCGTTCCTGCGGAATCGCACATCGCTGTGTGTGACACCTCAGGAACGACGAACATCTTCTTACCTGCGTCCACCAGAAATGAGGAAGGAAGGAGGTGGGCGGCATGTTCCGGCCGCTCATCTCCGCCCCTCCTCTGCTATCGCTTAGTGACGCCGCAGTGACGTTGAACGAACCTCCCCCTCAAAGGAGAGATTGTTCAGTGTCTCCAGCGACGTCGCTAAGCAGGTATGTGCGTGTGACGCTGCCGCAGCGATATTGTTCGCTACGGCAGCGATCACCCCCATGATGAAACGGCGACGTGGGCGGGTGCTATCGCTAGCGATGTCGCAGCGTGTAAACCACCCTTAATGCCTTGCATTGATGGTGGAACCCTTTTGAAGGTAGTCCGCTAGCAGCACGCCCTTCTTATGCCAGAACACAGATGCCATCACCTTAGTGGCTGATTTTTGCCCCCTGAACTTCTTTGGACGAGGAGAACCCCTGTGCCTCCACTCTTTTGACTGCTCCTTGTTTTCAGGGTCATACAAATAAATCCAGGTCTCTTCCATAGTGACCAGTCGATCCAGGAAGTTCTTATCAGTCCGGAAACGCTGACAAATGGACCGGGAAGTTTTCACTCGCTGCTTCTCTGATCTGTTGTCAAACATTTGGGGACTTACTTTGCAGATCACTTCTTCATGTCCAAATGTTCATGGATAATGGCACAAACACGGTCACGGGAAATCCCCATGATGTCTGCTATTGCTTTAGCTGAAGTCTGTGGATTCTCTAGTATGAGGTTGTGCGCAGCATCGACGATCTCCGGAACAACAACCACTCTCGGGCGTCCAGGATGTTCCTCATCATTGGGGCTGAAGTGGCCCGTTTTATATTTGGCAACCCAGTTCTAAAATATGAAGGGCATTGATCCCCCAATGTGTGCGACATTTTACCATGAATATCCTTCGTGGACTTTCCTTACAGAAACACAAATTTTATCCCTCCTCTGCTCTCAGTTGCTGTGAATATCGCATTAGACTCTGCCGTTTTATTTTCCTGTGTGTGTAGAACACTGTTGCCATAAGCGACAAACACTTAATTTTTAAAACCTATATTAGACATATAAGGCTTTCATGTGATGTAACATTCGTTACCATAGAAACAAAAAAAAGATCACAAAGCCAAAGACTTATCAGCAGCCCCTTGTGTTTCCTGAAAAAAAATAAAGCTTTTCGCAAAAATATGTAAAATTTAGTAATGTTTTTCTGCGTTTTTAGCAGTAATGGTGGCGGCAGCGGCTCGGTCCCCCCCCCCCCCCTTCACCTGGCACATGTCGGCGTCTTGGCATTTTTATTTTACAGCTGAGTTATTCAAGTCACAGGTGAAATCAGAAGCATAGATCACCGGCTGTCGCGCGCTCGCTGTACGCTCTCACTTTTATGCCTGGCCATAAAATAGAGGGCACACCTCTGATCCTCACAGCTTATTACTACACATCTGCCAAACTAACAAAACATAATTTACTTCCAGCCGCGGCCGCCAGAGAGATGCCGGAATGGAGGGGAAGAATTTCCGGAGGAGCTTCCATTCTTGCAAGTTATAAAAAAAAAACAAACGCGTTTTCAATACTTTTTTTTTTTCCCCAGTTTTTTGGATACGGAGCTTTAATAAGCCTTCCCTTTCTTTTGCCTTTCAGCCTGTAGCTCAGGGGTCCACAACCTTAGGGGGGATTGCTCTTTTTTATCATATGCATTGTCCATTGCTGCTGGTTCAGAGCTGTGGTTTCTGACGTGAACAGGACCTCTGCACAGGCGTTGGCCGCCAATTCCGCTGCACAGGAAATTGTGTAAACAAGGCGCATCAACTGCCCTGGAAATTGTGTAAACAAGGCGCATCAACTGCCCTGGAAATTGTGTAAGCAAGGCGCATCGACCGCACTGGAAGGCTACTTTCACACTTGCGTTCAGCGCAGTCCATCACTATGGAGAATAGCGCAGTCCGTTAACGCACTGCACTATTCTCCATAGACTTGTATGGACGACGCACTGTAACGCAAGTGTCAGCATTGCATCCGCTGGACGATGCAACGTCGTTATTTTGACGCTCCATCGGGTGGAAGAAACGCAGCATGTAACCTTTTTTTGAGCGGCGGAAACCTTTATTTTTCACCGCGCATGCTCTATTATTTATTTATTTATATTTTTTCTTAATCACAGAAACTTTATTTTGTCTCTCGGTGGCCAAACGTTCAGCTGAACGCCCGGCCGCCGGCTATTGAGAGCTCTCAGCTGAGCGCAGCCGGCTATTGAGAGCGATCAGCTGAGCGCCCGGCCGCCGTCTATTGAGAGCGATCAGCTGAGCGCCCGGCCGCCGGCTATTGAGAGCGATCAGCTGAGCGCCCAGCCGCCGGCTATTGAGAGCGATCAGCTGAGCGCCCGGCCGCCGACATGTGAGAGCTCTCAGCTGAGCGCTCCCGGCAGCCGGCTATTGAGAGCTCTCAGCTGAGCGCCCCCAGCAGCCGGCTATTGAGAGCGATCAGCTGAGCGCCCCCGGCAGCCGGCTATTGAGAGCGATCAGCTGAGCGCCCGGCCGCCGGCTATTGAGAGCGATCAGCTGAGCGGCAGCCGGCTATTGAGAGCGATCAGCTGAGCGCCCAGCCGCCGGCATGTGAGAGCTCTCAGCTGAGCGCCCGGCCGCCGGCTATTGAGAGCGATCAGCTGAGCGCCCGGCCGCCGGCTATTGAGAGCGATCAGCTGAGCGCCCAGCCGCCGGCTATTGAGAGCGATCAGCTGAGCGCCCGGCCGCCGGCTATTGAGAGCGATTAGCTGAGCGCCCGGCAGCCGGCTATTGAGAGCTCTCAGCTGAGCGCCCCCGGCAGCCGGCTATTGAGAGCTCTCAGCTGAGCGCCCCCAGCAGCCGGCTATTGAGAGCGATCAGCTGAGCGCCCCCAGCAGCCGGCTATTGAGAGCGATCAGCTGAGCGCCCGGCCGCCGGCTATTGAGAGCGATCAGCTGAGCGGCAGCCGGCTATTGAGAGCGATCAGCTGAGCGCCCAGCCGCCGGCATGTGAGAGCTCTCAGCTGAGCGCCCGGCCGCCGGCTATTGAGAGCGATCAGCTGAGCGCCCGGCCGCCGGCTATTGAGAGCGATCAGCTGAGCGGCAGCCGGCTATTGAGAGCGATCAGCTGAGCGCCCTTGCCGCCGGCTATTGTGAGCGATCAGCTGAGCGCCCGGCCGCCGGCTATTGAGAGCGATCAGCTGAGCGCCCGGCCGCCGGGCGATCGTTCACAATAGTCTGCTGCCGGTAAAACTGTAAAGAAGAAAAAAAAAAAGCTTTTTGTTTTGTACGATTCGTTGCATCCGTTGTGCCATTATATGCAACGCATCCGTTACATCCGTCACACAACACAGTGCAACGGATGCAGTTCAACGCAAGTGTGAAAGTAGCCAAAACTGTGTAAACAAGGCGCATCAAGTGCACTGGAAATTGTGTAAACAAGGCGCATCAACTGCACTGGAAAATGTGTAAACAAGGCGCATCAACTAATCAGTGCGTTGACCCCTTCATTCTTAATGGTAAAACCCATTTAATATGCTGTGCAGAGGTAACTGCGCAGGGAGAAAATAATCTCTGATCACCTTTTGACTTCTATAGTAAAATGTTCTGACCTGTACAGACCAAAATAGACTGTTTTGGGCGTGCTCTATAATCTGGTTGGGAGGAGGAGGTGTGCTGTAACCATCACCCATGATTAGACATCCTTTGAGGGGTTTTTCTTTCTTTTAGTTAAAACCACATACTGATTTTTTTTTTTTTATTTAATGGTTGTAATATTTAAAAAAAAAAATTAAAATAAAATTATATACTGTCTTCAATTTGGAGACAGACCATTGCCTGAGCAGTTGCTTTACAGTAGCAGTAAGGGCATAAAAAGCCGATAGGCTGGAGATGACTCATGATGACTCGCTAGAAGAGTGTTGTGGGCATGCGTTGTACCCTGTGCAGGGCACTGCAACCATCCCCTATTGAATTCTATGGGAAAGAGTTGTAAGCATGCTCCGTTAGCGTGTGCAGAGGTGACTGTGCAGGGAGGAGGGGAACTTTGATCATTACCTAATGACTTGTGTAAAAAGTGTTGCCTGGCTGCAGTGTGATCTGTTAAGTCACTGTAAAGAGGAAGAGGTGAGCTGTAACCATCCCTTATTGACCTTTATGGGAGAGTATTGTGGGCATGCTCTGGGACCTGTGCGAAGGTGAATACAGGGTGGAGGTGGGCTGTAACAATCATTTATTGATCTTTATGGGAGAGTGTTGTGGGCATGCTCTGGGACCTGTGCGGAGGTGACTACACGGAGGAGGTGGGCTGTAACCATCATTTATTGGCCTCTGTGGGAGAGTATTCTGGGCATGCTCTGGGACCTATCGAGAGGTGACTAGAGGGAGGAGAAGGTGGGCTGTAACAATCACATATTGACCTCTATGGAAGAGAATTGTTGGCATGCTCTGGAACCTGGGCAGAGGAGACTACAAGAAGGAGGAGGTAACTGCAGGGAAGAGGTGGGCTGTAAACATCACTTATTGGCCTCTGTGGGAGAGTATTGTGGGCATGCTCTGGGACCTATCCAGAGGTGACTAGAGGGAGGAGAAGGTGGGCTGTAACAATCACATATTGACCTCTATGGAAGAGAATTGTTGGCATGCTCTGGAACCTGGGCAGAGGAGACTACAAGAAGGAGGAGGTAACTGCAGGGAAGAGGTGGGCTGTAAACATCACTTATTGGCTTCTGTGGGAGAGTATTGTGGGCATGCTCTGGGACCTATCGAGAGGTGACTAGAGGGAGGAGAAGGTGGGCTGTAACAATCACATATTGACCTCTATGGAAGAGAATTGTTGGCATGCTCTGGAACCTGGGCAGAGGAGACTACAAGAAGGAGGAGGTAACTGCAGGGAAGAGGTGGGCTGTAAACATCACCTTTTGGGTTCTATGTGTGAGTTGTCTCAGTAGCAGTGTCCCACAGGGAGGAGGTAAGCTGCCATGATCACCAATTTACTTTTATGGGGAAGTGTTTTGGGCATGTTCTGAGACCTAGAGGGGAGCCAGCACGATCTGAAATTGGCATGCATCATATAAAAAGTGAAAATTCACAGATTTATTCCAACTGTACTAAAATAAAAAAAATGAGATTTTTAGCAAATAATTGATCAATTTTTTGAGCCACCCCTGCCAACGTCACGGCAAATCTCAATAGGGGGGTCCTACTCTACATTCTGTATTTCATGTGCCATGCGGCCTCCTAGATAAAGTTAAAAGCAGAACCATAATAGAGCACACATACCTGTAACCTGTATATAACCGCTTCTATGTTGCAAAAAAGGCACTTGTGGATAGAGACCAGCCCAGGTCCCAGCATGTGGAGCAAGCTCTGCACCATACCAGGACTATATCAGAACTGATCCTCCCAGTGCCAACCAGCAACCATTGATAAAGGCGGACCAGATCCAAGATGGTGCTTAATTAGCATTGCCTGTGGAAAGGGGTGAGGTAACTGAATCTGAACAGCTACCAACAGGAGGAATACATAGCAAACCAAAATCAGGCGTGCATGGCATGGTGGTGACCGGCCACCAGAATTTGTAGCATAACTACGACCAAACAGAGAGAGAGGGGAGCCAGCACGATCTGAAATTGGCATGCATCATATAAAAAGTGAAAATTCACAGATTTATTCCAACTGTACTAAAATAAAAAAATGAGATTTTTAGCAAATAATTGATCAATTTTTTGAGCCACCCCTGCCAACGTCACGGCAAATCTCAATAGGGGGGTCCTACTCTACATTCTGTATTTCATGTGCCATGCGGCCTCCTAGATAAAGTTAAAAGCAGAACCATAATAGAGCACACATACCTGTAACCTGTATATAACCGCTTCTATGTTGCAAAAAAGGCACTTGTGGATAGAGACCAGCCCAGGTCCCAGCATGTGGAGCAAGCTCTGCACCATACCAGGACTATATCAGAACTGATCCTCCCAGTGCCAACCAGCAACCATTGATAAAGGCGGACCAGATCCAAGATGTATTATAGTACAGTTGGAATAAATTTGTGAATTTTCACTTTTTATATGATGCATGCCAATTTCAGATCGTGCTGGTTCCCTTTTTTTCTCTGTTTTGACCGTAGTTATGCTACAAATCTGGTGTCTGACCAACACCATACCATGCACGCCTGATTTTGGCTTGCAATATATTCCTCCTGTTGGTAGCTGTTCAGACTCAGTTACCTCACCCCTTTCCACAGGCAATGCTAATTAAGCACCATTCTTGGATCTGGTCCGCCTTTATCAATGGTTGCTGTTTGACACTGGGAGGATCAGTTCTGATATAGTCCTGGTATGTGTAGGGCTTGCTCCACATGCTGGGACCTGGGCTGGTCTCTATCCACAAGTGCCTTTTTTGCAACATGGAAGCGGCTATATACAGGTTGCAGGTATGTGTGCTCCATTATGGTTCTGCTTTTAACTTTATCTAGGAGGCCGCATGGCACATGAAATACAGAATGTAGAGTATGACCCCCCTATTGAGATTTGCCGTGACGTTGGCAGGGGTGGCTCAAAAAATTGATCAATTATTTGCTAAAAATCTCATTTTTTTTATTATAGTACAGTTGGAATAAATTTGTGAATTTTCACTTTTTATATGATGCATGCCAATTTCAGATCGTGCTGGTTCCCTTTTTTTCTCTTTTTTTTTTCTCTTTTTTTTCTATGTTCTGAGACCTGTGCGGAGGTGACTGCAGGAAGAGGGAGGAGGTGAGCTGTGCCTATTATATATTCTCACTGCTGGATCCTGTGGATTTTTTTGCCTTTTAATAAAGGGCTTATTAGTCTCTGTTTCCTTCTGCGTTATCATAAGAGGCATCAACTGTGCCCAACAAACCTCATTGACGTAGAACAGAATCCGGAGGACTTCCGCCATGGGGATAATCATTTTGATTGGAAGGAAAATGCTGCATGTTTGGAAATGTCAGAGTGAAAAAAGCAAGGTTTTAAAATATGAAATCCTGAATAATTAGAAAAACAAATTTACTGTCTAATTGTGGTTCTTCAAAGTGGGGAAAAAATACCTGAAACGGCGCCCCCCCTGCCCATAGGCCGTGTCTGTTACTGCAGCTCTCGTAAGGTGCTGCAGTGTGACATCCATTACTGCGGCCGGCACATCTCACGCCCGCTGACAGCTGTAAGCACATACATTGAGCAGCGGCTTTACCGTTTTGTGTTCACCTCATCCCCGGCACGCCGAGGTTATCTCAGCCAAAGCCGTATTGACCACATACTTGTGTCGTGTAATTGCTTTCTGGACGAGATGAATTTGTAGCTAAACTTATGTCAGGTTAGGGCAGTGATGGCGTAATACATCCCATCCATAGCCGGCGACGGGCACTCGCCGACCTGTCAACTCGTTAGCCAGGGCGGACGGCACAGAGGAGACTTCCACATTTAGTGAGGCAGAAAAATACATAGGATGTAGATGTGCAATAGACAGCGATGGTGGACGGGGATAGTGCGGCGACTTCTTCATTAATGTGATATCAAAATACAGCCGGAAACCTCACTGATGTTATACACTTGTTTCTACAGATGTAGCAGAGATGAGTTGGTCGCCTGCATCTTCTTATAGAGGGGCTTGTCCTCTGTGGAGTGTGTAATTGGTAATAGCATTGATGTGACGACTGAATCTGACTGATTCTATTTCTGACAGATGTAGTGGAGCCGAGTTTGTCATCCTGCATTCCATACTGATCCAATAAGACAGGCTCTGCAGTAACACGGCTGGGGATGTACAGATGTAGCAGTGTGGCGTGTGTTCTCTGGCTTCAGTCACTCAATGTTAGGGCATAGGAAAGTCTGTGCTCAGATCATGAGTGCCAGCGCTCGTCATTTCTTACAGATGTCACACTGTGGAGTTTGGCATTTGGTGTCTGTTACTTACGAAGTAAAAGGCTTTCAGTGCATGCTGGGAGTTGTAGTTTTGCAACAGTCTAAAGGTTGTGGGCTGAAGATCACAGGCCTAAGGTCTCAGGAGCCAGGTCTGCAGTGATAATCTAGTTGGCTACTGTCATACAGTGCTGGCCAAAAGTGTTGGCACCCCTGCAATTCTGTCAGATAATACTCGGTTTCTTCTTGAAAATGATTGCAATCACAAATTCTTTGGTATTATCTTCATTTATTTTGCTTGCAATGAAAAAACACAAAAGAGAATGAAACAAAAATCAAATCATTGATCATTTCACACAAAACTCCAAAAATGGGCCAGACAAAAGTATTGGCACCCTTAGCCTAATACTTGGTTGCACAACCTTTAGCCAAAATAACTGCGAACAACCGCTTCCGGTAACCATCAATGATCTTCTTACAATGCTCTCCTGGAATGAATTTTAGACCATTCTTCTTTGGGAAACTGCTCCAGGTCCCTGAGATGTGAAGGGGGCCTTCTCCAAACTGCCATTGTGAGATCTCTCCACAGGTGTTCTATGGGGTTCAGGTCTGGACTCATTGCTGGTCACTTTAGTAGTCTCCAGTGCTTTCTCTCAAACCATTTTCTAGTGCTTTTTGAAGTGTGTTTTGGGTCATTGTCCTGCTGGAAGACCCATGGCCTCTGAGGAAGACCCAGCTTTCTCACACTGGGCCCTACATTATGCTGCAAAATTTGTTGGTAGTCTTCAGACTTCATAATGCCATGCACACGGTCACGCAGTCCAGTGCCAGAGGCAGCAAAGCAACCCCAAAACATCAGGGAACCTCCACCATGTTTGACTGTAGGGACCGTGTTCTTTTCTTTGAATGCCTTTTTTTTTTTTTTTCCCTGTAAACTCTATGTTGATGGCTTTTCCCAAAAAGCTCTACTTTTGTCTCATCTGACCAGAGAACATTCTTCCAAAACGTTTTAGGCTTTCTCAGGTAAGTTTTGGCAAACTCCAGCCTGGCTTTTTTATGTCTCGGGGTAAGAAGTGGGGTCTTCCTGGGTATCCTACCATACAGTCCCTTTTCATTCAGACGTCGATGGATAGTACGGGGTGACACTGTTGTACCCTCGGACCGTAGGGCAGCTTGAACTTGTTTGGATGTTAGTTGAGGTTCTTTATCCACCATCCGCACAATCTTGCGCTGAAATCTCTCGTCAATTTTTCTTTTCCTTCCGCATCTAGGGAGGTTAGCCACAGTGCCATGGGCTTTACACTTCTTGCTGACACTGCGCACCGTAGACACAGGAACTTTCAGGTCTTTGGAGATGGACTTGTAGCCTTGAGATTGCTCATGCTTCCTCACAATTTGGATTCTCAAGTCCTCAGACAGTTCTTTGGTCTTCTTTCTTTTCTCCATGCTCCAATGTGGTACACACAAGGACACAGGACAGAGGTTAAGTCAACTTTAATCCATGTCACCTGGCTGCAAGTGGGATTTAGTTATTGCAAGCACCTGTTAGGTGCCACAGGTAAGTTACAGGCGCTGTTATTACACAAATTACAGAAGCATCACATGATTTTTCAAACAGTGCCAATACTTTTGCCCACCCTCTTTTTTATGTTTGGTGTGGAATTGTATCCAGTTTGGCTTTATGACACTTTTTTTTTTTCTCTTCTCTTCATTGAAGACAAATTAAATGAAGATAATAATACCAAAGAATTTGTGAATGCAATCATTTTCAAGAAGAAACTGAGTATTATCTGACAGAATTGCAGGGGTGCCAATACTTTTGGCCAGCACTGTATTAAAGAGGTTATCTGTAAGTAAGCAGGGCCTGAAAACGTCTAAGCACTAGCGCATGGATGTCTGGTGCTGGGGAATCTTGCGTAGTGGCGTCTGGTGCTGGGGCATCTAGCGTGGGGGCGTCCGGTGCTGGGGCATCTTGCGTGGGGGTGTCTAGTGCCGGAACATCAAGGGCAGGGGCATCGGGGGCATCTAGCATGGGGGTGTCTGATGCCGGGACATTTAGCGTAGGGGCGTCTGGTACCAGGGCATCTAGTGTGGGGGCGACCGGTGCCAGGACATCTTTCGTGGGGGCGTCTGGTACTGGGGTATTTTGCGTGGGGGTGTCTTGTGCCTGGGCATCTAGCGCAGGGGCATCTAGTGGGGGGATGTCTAGAGGTAGGGCATCTAGTAGTGGTGCATCTTTAGTGGGGGCATCCGATGCTGGGGCATCTTGCGTGGGGACGTCTAATGCCCAGACGTCTAGCGCAGGGGCATCTGGAACCAGGGCATCTTGCCTGCGAGCGTCCGATGCTGGGGCATCTTGCGTGAAGGTGTCTGATGCCGGAGCATCTAGCGCAGGGACATCTGGCATCTTTTCATATAGTGTGGTGGGCGTCTGGTGCGAGGACCTCTATCTCAGGGGTCTCTGGTACCGGGTCATCTAGCATGGGGGCATCTCTAGCTGGGGCATCTTGCGTGGGGGCGTCCGGTGCTGAGGCATTTTTCATAGGGGTGCTGGGACATCAAGCACAGGGGTGTCTGACCCCAGGGCATCTAGCATGAGGGTGCCAGGACATCTAACGCAGAAGCGTCTGGTACCGGGGCATCTAATGTGGGGGCGTCTGGAGCTTGTGGGATCTAGTGTGGGGTGTCTGGTGCCAGGGTATCTAGTGTTGGGGTGTCTGGTGCCAGGGTATCTAGTGTTGGGGTGTCTGGTGCCAGGGTATCTAGTGTTGGGGTGTCTGGTGCCAGGGTATCTAGTGTGGGGGTGTCTGGCGCCAGGGCATTTAGTGTGGGGGCGTCTGGTGCCGGGACATCTAGCGCAGGGTTGTCTGGCACTGGGGGATCTAGTGTGGGGGTGTCTGGCGCTGGGGCATCTAGTGTGGGGGCTTCTGGTGCTGGGGCATCTAGTGTGGGGGCGTCTGGTGCTGGGGCATCTAGTGTGGGGGCGTCTGGCGCTGGGGCATCTAGTGTGGGGGCGTCTGGTGCTGGGGCATCTAGTGTGGGGGCGTCTGGCACTGGGGCATCTAGTGTGGGGGCGTCTGGAGCTGGGGCATCTAGTGTGGGTGCGTCTGGCACCGGGGCATCTAGTGTGGGTGCGTCTGGCACTAGGGCATCTAGTGTGGGTGCGTCTGGTGCTGGGGCATCTAGTGTGGGGGCGTCTGGCACTAGGGCATCTAGTGTGGGTGCGTCTGGCGCCGGGGCATCTAGTGTGGGGGCGTCTGGTGCTGGGGCATCTAGTGTGGGGGCGTCTGGTGCTGGGGCATCTAGTGTGGGGGCGTCTGGTGCTGGGGCATCTAGTGTGGGTGCGTCTGGCGCCGGGGCATCTAGTGTGGGGGCGTCTGGTGCTGGGGCATCTAGTGTGGGGGCGTCTGGCACTAGGGCATCTAGTGTGGGGGCGTCTGGTGCTGGGGCATCTAGTGTAGGGGTGTCTGGCACCAGGGCATCTAGTGTGGGGGCGTCTGGTGCCGGGCTTCTAGCGTGGGTGCGTCTGGCGCCGGGGCATCTAGCGTGGGTGCGTCTGATGCCGGGGCTTCTAGCGTGGGTGCGTCTGGCGCCGGGGCATTTAGCGTGGCCGCATTTGGCGCCGGGGAGTCTGATACCATGATGCAGAAGGAACAACTTAGATTCACAGGAACCTTCCCCGTAGGCGCCTGGATAAGACATGGCGTCAGCTCTGATTGGGGTTCTTGGCCATTGGTCTCGGGGGAGTGTGTGTGTATATCTAGCGATTGATCTGTGTAAAAGTAGTTTTCTTCCTAAATTTAGGTTCAGCTCCCAGCATCGCTTCTGGGCCCCCAACGAGACAGAAGAGGAGGTGGAGAATAAAGAAGTGGAGGCCATGCTGAAAACCCGGTACATCTCATTCCCAGGAAAGTTTGAGCCCGTGAAACACAAGTGCAAGGCGCCGCTGCCCAACGGGTCCCTGTGCGAGAGGCAGGACCGGATAAAGGTGGGCGGCGTCCGGGGGGATTAGTATGCTGTTTGTGCTCTGATTTTAAAGTTTACCATTTTTCTTTTGCAGTGTCCTTTCCATGGGAAGATAATCCCACGAGATGAGCTCGGGGTGCCCGAGAATGCCGAGGATCGGGAGAGAGAAGCCAAGGAGCAGTTTGAGAAGCAGGCCAGAGAGCAAGGTGTGTCAGTCTGCATGTGCCTCCTGCACACCAGGGCGCCATTATTTATTCCTATAGCACGGGCACTTAAAGGCAGGACTGTGGAGTCGGGAAGCCAAACCTCCGACTCCTCGATGTTCCTGATTCCGACTCAGACTGCCTCATACGGTTGAAACCAGAAGTTTTCATCCACATTCTATAAAGACACATCTGCAGGTTTTTCCCTCCGCTCTCTAGAAAGACACATCTGCAGGTTTTTCCCTCCGCTCTCTAGAAAGACACATCTGCAGGTTTTCCCCTTCACTCTCTAGAAAGACACATCTGCAGGTTTTCCCCTCCACTCTCTAGAAAGACACATCTGCAGGTTTTCCCCTCCACTCTCTATAAAGACACATCTGCAGGTTTTCCCCTCCGCTCTCCATAAAGACACATCTGCAGGTTTTCCCCTCCACTCTCTATAAAGACACATCTGCAGGTTTTCCCCTCCACTCTCTATAAAGACACATCTGCAGGTTTTCCCCTCCGCTCTCTATAAAGACACATCCGCAGGTTTTCCCCTTTGCTCTCTATAAAGACACATCTGCAGGTTTTCCCCTCTGCTCTCTATAAAGGCACATCTACAGGTTTTTCCCTTCGCTCTCTATAAAGGCACATCTGCAGGTTTTTTCCTCCACTCTCTATAAAGACACATCTGCAGATTTTCCTTCCGCTCTCTATAAAGACACCTCTGCAGGTTTTCCCCTCCGCTCTCTATAAAGACACATCTGCAGGTTTTCCCCTCCGCTCTCTATATAAAAACCTGCAGATGTGTCTTTATAGAGAGCGGAGGGAAAACCTGCAGATGTGTCTTTGTACAGAGCGGAGGGAAAAACCTGCAGATGTGTCTTTGTACAGAGCAGAGGGAAAAACCTGCAGATGTGTCTTTGTACAGAGCAGAGGGAAAAACCTGCAGATGTGTCTTTGTACAGAGCAGAGGGAAAAACCTGCAGATGTGTCTTTGTACAGAGCAGAGGGAAAAACCTGCAGATGTGTCTTTATAGAGAGTGGAGGGAAACTTCTGGTTTCATCTGTACATGACCCATGTGTGATGAATTTACTGTAGTAGAATGGTAGCATCACTACTTATATCATGGAGCTGAAGTGCAGCACAGATTCGTCTCAACTAAAAGCCGAGCTCCTCTGATCAGGAATAGAACAGACGTTTCACAACTCTCCCAAATTCTTATGAAAAAAATATTAATCACATTCTGCAGTGAACCGCTGGACCCAATTTATTCTATATTTTAGGAGTCCGAGTCAGTCCATTTTATACCGACTCCACCAAAATGGATATTGACTCCGACTGCACAGCCCTGCTTAAAGGGATGATCTGGCGCCTGTCTCCTCTGTATGAGGAGGGGACCGGCGTCTGTAATGTCAGCAGTAATCCTTCACTTGTCTGGGCTGTTGGCTGTTTTCATGTCCTGGGAGCCGCTAATGATAATGCCACATTACATTGCCATATAGTGCCATATAGTGGCATTACATTATAAGCCCCATACATTGCCAGAAAGTGCTAAGATTATACTGCCATATACAGCTCATACAATATTGCCATACCCAGGCCCCATAATAACCTTTTATACTGTAGTGGTAAGATAATAAAATATACAGGTCACAGAATACTGCCATAAAGTGCTAAGAAAATTATGATCTATGCAGCCCACATAATACCACCATATAGTGCTTAGGTAAAAATGTCAAATATAAAACACAGTATTTACATATTGTGCTAATATAACCCCATAAACAGGACCTGTAATGCCACCAGGTAGTGTAAAGATAAAAATGATGCCATGTACAGAAGACATGCTGCCATATGATGCTATGATAATGTCATATTACAGAACACTTAATACCACTATATAATGTGAAAACACAAATGCCACATAAAGGACATATTCCATTTTATAGCGCCAAGAAAATAATGCCGTATACAGGAAACCTAATACCACTATATAGTGCTAAGAGAAAAGTACCATAGAAAGTACACATAGTACCGCCAAATTGTGCCAAGATAACAGCAATGCTGTGTATAGAGCATATAATACCACTATGTAGTGCAAGGATAAAAATGGCATACACAGGACACATAATACCGCCATATAGTGAAAAGATAAAAATACCATCTACTATTAAGATAATATTGCCATATACAGCCCACATAATTTCCACTGTATACAATGTACCAAATGCCAGTGCTATAATATTCAGTGTCCAAATAATACATGGCTGTGCAGTATAATGCTGTAATTCTGTTCCCAAATACAACCGCACACCGCTAAATACGGTTTTGTTTTTTGTTTGCCCTTGTGATTCTGCCTTGCATGTTTATATCCAGGCTTTTGTGGGTTCACAAATCTAAGTGGCTACTGTGTTTTCATAATGCTTAGTGGCAAAAATCTGCCTGATGAAGCCCCCCCCCCCCCCGTCATTAAACCGCAATCATTAGCGACCTAAAATTTACAGTGAAGTATGGACATAATGCGACGTAAGGCCATTAAGCTGACAATCAGTCTCCTGCACTAGTGACTCCATCACCCTGCCGATGCCAGAGGTGATGACATCACATCCATTGATCATGTGACCGCTGCAGCCAACTACTGATCTCAGTGACGGCGTACGTGTACAGCACATAAAATCCGTATTAACCATGAGGATGAGATTTGAGCATAAAAATAAAGAAAAAAATAATAAAGCGCTCATACTCACCAAGGCTCCGGCGCGAATGTAACCGCTTCCTGGCCGCTCATTACCTTAATTGCATATGCACTGCTTTCCCCGCCCACCAGCATCCGTGATTGGTTGCAGTCAGACGCGCCCCCACCCTGAGTGACCGCACGTCTGATGCCTCCAATCACAAACCAGGTCTATAAGGTCCCCCATATTATGATACCAGCACAGATAAAGCCCACAGTTACAGGCTTCAGCCACCAGCCGTGTGCTGTGTATCAAAATATGAGGAACCGACTTTTTTTAATTATGTAAATAAATAATTGAAAAAAACGGTGTGCCCCTTCTTACTCTTCCAGTTTTGATACCTAGCCATGATAAGGCCCGACAGCTGAGGGCTTGTATTCTCAGGCTGGGGAGACCCATGTACATTGGGCCCCCCCAGCTTAAAAATAGCAGCCTGCAGCAGCCCAGAATTGTCCCTTCCATTAGATGCGACAATCCCAGCTCTTCCTGATTGCAGTGGAGCGGTGGCAATCTGGGTAATAAGGGGTAACCTGAGGTCAGATTACCTGCAGTGACTGGTGGAGGGCCGTGCTCAGGTTGGGAGCACGTCTGACTGCAACCAATCACGAACACCGGTGGGTGTGGAAAGCAGTGCATATGCAATGAAGTTAATGAGCGGCTTGGAAGCAGTTACAGCCGCATCGGAGCCATGGTAAGTACAGCGTGCTTGCTTCTATCCCCCTATCCCTTCTACCAACATTTTTAATGGCCGGATTCTGGTCCCCATAGACGTATATAGTCACTGGTGTCCGGCCAGATATCTGAGTTGGAACCGGATTTTTTTTTTTTTTTTTTAATCCAGTTGGGGCCACTGGTTCCGGTTATCTGCGAGTCCACCCATCACTACCAATAATGTAAAAAAAAAATAAAAAAAAAAAAAAAATAATAATTTAGACCTATATTTTTATTTTTTTTTTGCATTCTTTTTAGTTTATTGTCGATTTTTTTTGTTTGTTGTTGACTACTGAATAGTTGTTTTTTTGTTGTTTGTTTTTTTTTCCCAAATCCATTGTAAAGTTTGATTCTGCGTGCGTTGGAGGGAAGGTATTAGATGCGCAGGCCCCCGACCACATGTTCTCGGTCCCCTCCGGCTGGGAGCTGACCCCTGCGGTTTAAACCTGATTGCTCTGACCTGTTAATCTGCAGTGTTCATCATTTCCAGCGGCTTCAAACACTAAAGCAAATTAAGTGGCTATTTCTCGTGTCGCCGGCGAGGACGGCCGCTTGTTAACGGGCAGGTATGAGGACAATCCAGCGGAGGCCGTACCTGAGCCAGTCACTTGTGAAATAGCATCTCTCCGCTAACTACAGTATTGATTCCTCGCGTCCCTCCGCAAACTGTGTCATTTTCTTTCCCCTGCCACTAAATTTCGGTAACAATACACAAAGACCCCATCAGCTGTGGGAAAAAAAGAAAAGAAAAAAAAATTTGCTGTTTTTTTTTTTTCTCTTTTATTGATTTTTTAGAAAAGCCTTTAAATTGCTCCTTCATTTGACTCCGGCGCTCGTTTTATCTTCACCGAGTGGCGGTATTCCTTCCTTGTGTTTAAACAATCTCTCGGTCCACTCGGTTACTAAACTGTGACGCCTTATTATTTCTGCGAGGTAAAGTCTTTTACACGCGGCCCCCTTAATCCTCCGTATCTCGATTTTGGTCTCGCACCAGCCTTGGAGGTAGAGACGGGAATTGAACTGGATCACATGGGTGGTGATGGGATTTCCACTTTTTTTTTTTTTTTTTTTTTGAAAGGCGAAAAAAAGGAATTGAAAATATAAACAATCAAAATGGGTAAATCAAATATATAAAGCTGAGTGTGTGTATGTATGTATGTCCGCTAAAGGAATCCGCGCCGTCGCAGTTGCACAGACACTACATGTGACTCAGGGAACGTCATAGACTATGGGCGGGAAAATTTAACCCTGCGCTTTACAGTTACTCTCCAAAAATCCTGCCTCCATTAAACAGAATGGAGGGGAAAGCTGCAGGCTATTAATAGCAACTGTCAGTATAAGAAGCTTATGTGTGAGGTAATTTGATGTCGGTGGTGAGAGGGATAAAGAGAGACAGAAAGAGACAGAGACTGGCACGGGGAACGAGACTGGCACGGGGAACGAGACTGGCACGGGGAACGAGACTGGCACGGGGAACGAGACTGGCACGGGGAACGAGACTGGCACGGGGAACGAGACTGGCACGGGGAACGAGACTGGCACGGGGAACGAGACTGGCACGGGGAACGAGACTGGCACGGGGAACGAGACTGGCACGGGGAACGAGACTGGCACGGGGAACGAGACTGGCACGGGGAACGAGACTGGCACGGGGAACGAGACGGGCACGGGGAACGAGACGGGCACGGGGAACGAGACGGGCACGGGGAACGAGACTGGCACGGGGAACGAGACGGGCACGGGGAACGAGACGGGCATGGGGAACGAGAGAGAGACACAGTTACTATCACAGGCAACACCCGGGTACTACAGCTAGTAGAATATTAAAATGGGCTCGGACCACCATAACTGCAGAATTGGGGGATCAGATCACCATTCCTGGGGGTCCGAACTTTTAAGATTGGAGCTCTGAAATGGAGGGATGTTCCCGCATCCACACCATCATTTTTCCACCGTTTTCAAGAGCTCTGCTTGCTGCCATTAAAATTGGTCAACTAGTCAAGTGATAAACATACAGGGGCAGGAATCGACACTCTTGTATGTCCATCACATGACTAGCTGCAGCAGTTGTCTATCTGTCAGTCCCGTAGCCTTTCATTGGAGCAGTAGTACCATTTCGACCTGGACTCCATTCAAATAGGGGATTTGGGTTGCCCCATTTTTCTGCGGAAAAGTAATAAGTTGCCTTCTTGGGATGACCCTTTTAAAAGAGGTTTTCTGTTTAGAGAAAATCCCTCTTTCCGAATAAAAACACAAACTGTACTTTAGTTACCATCCCCCGGGTCCAGCGCTGAGACTCTGCCACTACTACCAATGTTTGTTATTATCTGCAGCACTGACGTTATGTTGAGCGCTGCAGCCAATCACTGAGCTTCATGGGTCTGCCCAAGTTGACGGAACGAGACACTGTGATTGGCTGCAGCGTTGTCAACGTTTTGCAGCACTGCAGACCATAAAAGACAGCAGGAGCAACAGCAAAGATTCAGCTCTGGACCTGGGGATGGTAAGTAGAGCACAGTTTGTTCTTTTTTTTTTTAAACTTCAGTGGGCCACAGAGGGTTTCTGAAATCGAATAACTTCTTCTAAGTATGTGATGTACAATGTATGTCGCTTGTTAGGTGCACATGAATGCAGTGGGATCAGGATTAGAGGCTTCTCTATACACGGAGGGTGCCAGCTGTGTTACACAGCCTCTAACAGCAGCAATCAGAGCTCTCTCGATCTAGGTGTATAGACTGTTAAAATTGCCGATAGTGACATTTAACCTGTCCCGACTGTGAAAGTATATAAACGTGGACACTTGCTGGGCTTTGTGTAGCACAGACATTTCTCTACGGTCGGCAGTCAAGCTGGGATCTGGCATACGGTGAAAACGGGAGTTCTGACCTCCGACATCATCAGGACCTGAAGCAATGTACAGTCTTCTATATGCTGTGATTAATAGCGATCTTGGCATTAAGAAGTTTGTGAGAGGGGGTGGGCTCCTTCTCTCACCTGTCCAGCACCCCCTTGACATGAGCACGGGGGAGCCGAGGGATGTCATTTCAGCTGAAGGTCAAGTGATGGAGGTTAACTCCGGCACACTACCACTTCCCATATGCCCAAAAAAAGGAGGAATACAGTTGTTGGATGTCAAAAAATCCTTTTTCTCTTATTTTATTTAGTGCCAAAAAGTGAAACAGTGCTGTACAATTGTCCGCCAGGAGTCGACGTTTCGGCTAGCAAGCCTTCATCAGGTCGGACAGGCTTGTTGGTAGGTTATATCCCTTTTGGTATATAAGGCCGCACTCGTGACCATGTGTGTCCCAGGTGAATGGCAGTTCTTGCAGTGGGATGTTGGTATCTATTAGCTCTGTAAGTATAGCCTAGGGGGATCGCTGCGGCTAGAGGTATATCTGTCAGTGACTCTTATGGAGTAAAAATAGATGTCCCAGATTCACGTGTAGAATCAGGATGGTATGCCTGACCGAGATTCTAATGATTTGTTAGGTGAAGTACTTGGATAGAGATTACATGAGAAGGGACGCTCCTGTAATGAGGAGTCAAGGTCCAGGATTCATCCTAGTGACTCTGAGGGATATGGCATGGAGGGAGGTCCGTTGGCCCAGTATAGAGTCAAATCAAGCGCCAGTGGTGCCGCAGAGCTGGATCGCACGTCCTGTGCACAGGACGTGCGATCCAGCTCTGCGGCACCACTGGCGCTTGATTTGACTCTATACTGGGCCAACGGACCTCCCTCCATGCCATATCCCTCAGAGTCACTAGGATGAATCCTGGACCTTGACTCCTCATTACAGGAGCGTCCCTTCTCATGTAATCTCTATCCAAGTACTTCACCTAACAAATCATTAGATTCTCGGTCAGGCATACCATCCTGATTCTACACGTGAATCTGGGACATCTATTTTTACTCCATAAGAGTCACTGACAGATATACCTCTAGCCGCAGCGATCCCCCTAGGCTATACTTACAGAGCTAATAGATACCAACATCCCACTGCAAGAACTGCCATTCACCTGGAACACACATGGTCACGAGTGCGGCCTTATATACCAAAAGGGATATAACCTACCAACAAGCCTGTCCGACCTGATGAAGGCTTGCTAGCCGAAACGTCGACTCCTGGCGGACAATTGTACAGCACTGTTTCACTTTTTGGCACTAAATAAAATAAGAGAAAAAGGATTTTTTGACATCCAACAACTGTATTCCTCCTTTTTTTGGGCATATGGGAAGTGGTAGTGTGCCGGAGTTAACCTCCAATGCTAGTCTTATTTTCTCCTGAGCACCTACAAGAGGTGATGCATGGTCTTTTTCACTTGAAGGTCAAGTGATGACCTAGTCAGACATGTATGATGGCCTGTTAGACTCTTCCAGAAGCAGGGTCTAACAGGCTGTCAGTGAAACACTTGCAAGGTGTAATGCATTGCCATGCTTGTGCATTATACGGGCGGTTAGACCAACAAAAGTTTTAAAACTCTCATAGAGGGTCTAAGTAAAAGACTGTCAAAAAAAAAAAAAGTAAATCAGAAAATAAAGAACAAAAACAATGAAAAAAACATTATACCAATAAATATGTACCGTATTTTTCGCTTTATAAGACGCACCGGATTATAAGACGCACCCCAAATTTAGACAAAAAAAGGTAAAAAAATAAAGATGGGGTCTGTCTTATATTCAGGTGTTGTCTTACCTGAGGGGGGAAGCAGTGGTGGTGAAGCGGGGTCACGGGAGGCAGAGGTTGTGCTGGCAGGTGCGGCGGGTCGGTGGCATCCGTGGTGGCAGGCGCGTTGGTGTCCGTGGTATGCAGGTGCGGCAGGGTCCGTGGTGGCAGCAGCGACGGCGGGTGAGTGTCCGCGGTCCCGGTTCAAATGATGGCGCCTGGAGGAGCGCATGCGCAGATGGCGCTCTCATCCAAGAGCTCCATCTGCGCACGCGCCCGCTCCTGGCACCATGATTTGAAACTGGGACCGCGGACACACTGTAACACAGGGTAACCTGCTGCACAGCCGCCTGCACGCACAGAGTAGCAGCCAGGAGGCTGCCTGCCCACCCGCACAGAGAGGTAGCCGGCACCGACAGGCACCCGGCTGCCGCCCACACGGAGGAACAGGCACTCGACTGCCACCCTCAAAGGTACCCAACTGCCGCCCGCACGCAGCCACAGGTACCTGACTGCCACCTGCACGCAAGCACAGGTACCCGGCTGCTTGCACGCAGCCACAGGCACCCGGCCGCCCGATCGCCGCACAGACAGGACCCCCAGATAAAGCTATATTCGTATTTTAAGACGCACCCCTCATTTTCCTCCCAAATTTTTGGGAGGAAAAGTGCATCTTATAATCCGAAAAATACGGTATATTTATGTATAAACAAAACTAAGCAGAAAAAGCATACATTTATTATCACTGCATCTAGAACAACCCAATCTATAAAACTGTCACACTATTTAACCCCTTCAATGAGCAGTGTAGAAAAATAGACTTGGCAAAAAACAATGCTTATTTATCATACCGCCATAAAAAAAGTGGAATAAAACGCAATCAAAAAGTTGAATGTAAATGGTATAGCTGTAACTGTCATCTTGTTCCACGATAAACAAGCAGCCATATAGCTCAGTCAGCGAAAACCTAAAGCTTCAGGACTCAGAATAGTGATATAAATACAATTCTTTTTATCAATAAAATTACTTTTATTGTGTAAAAGCAGGAGCAGCAGCAAAAAAAAAAAATATCATATAAATGTGGTATTGCTGTAATCATACTGACCCAAAGTATACAACATGGTGAGTGGCGTAAAAAATAAATTTATGAATCGCTAGATTTTGTTCATTCTGCCTCCAAAAAATAAGAATAGAAAACGATCAAAAAATGTTACATGCTTATAAATGGTACCAATAAAAAGATCAACTCATCCCGCAATAAAAGAAATCCTCACATGACTCTGTTGGCAGGAATGTAGAAAAGGTATAGCTCTCAAAATATGGTGCCAAAACCTTTTTTTGTATTTAGTGTATAGAAGTAGTCAAACATAAAAACCCGATATAAACCTGATATCGCTGTAATTACACTGACCCAAAGAATAAAACTATTTAATCACTTACACCACATGGTGAATGGTATAAAAAAATAAATAAAACCAACTCTTGACCTGCTGTTAATTTGTTAGTTCTTCCACCCAAAGATCGCAGTAAGGCTCGGCTCACATTTATCCTGCGCTCTATGTTGAGGACTTACACCTGGGATTACATGTAAAGCTCTAAAATACGTGATTTAGGCAAAACCCTTGATGGAAGATTCACGAGGCAGAGGGAGTCACTTTAAACTCTCTCTGGCCTATAATCCAGCTGTGTCCGTCTTTTTAAATGTTCATGAAAGCACGGCTGGTGAAAAGACTGACACCACCGAACAGAAGTCAGAGTCCAAAGTAGCTCTGCTGCATCATTATAGTAAATGGATCAGTGTATAGTAAATGGATCATGATTTGTTTTATCTGAAACGCATCATTTGGAGATTTAGATGTAAGTGCTCAGTGTAGAGCGCAGGATAAATGTGATCCAAAATGTCATGTAAAATGTTCCCAGTAAAAGCTTTATTTCTTTCCACAAAAATAAAACAAGTCCCCACTCTGTTATCTGATAATGGAAATACAGGGGGTTTCCACAGTACTGGTAGCACAAAGGCTCTGGAAGAATGCCAGGGATCCTATTCCTCTAACCCCCCCCAAAAGAAATTCACTTAAATCTGTGCTACCAAATCCAAAGAGCCCACCTCTCTTCTAAGCCCCACAGTGTGCCTAAAACTCACCATCAACATGTTTCTCAGTACAGCAGCAAAGAGAGACCGTTTGATTACTTGGTGCATGTCTCCGGAAGCATAAGCTGGGCACTACAATGTATGGGCACTACAATGACCGATTTGCAATTTTCATTTTGCAACATGCCCTGCTTGTTTCTGGAAATCATCCGTGGAGTCAAAATAGTCACTACCCCCGTATATGAATTCACAGAGAGGTGTCATTTTCAAAATGGAGTCAGTTGCGGGGAATTCTTTTCTTCTGGCACTTAGGGGCTCTGAAAATGGAGTCTGCAAACTATTCTCAGAAAATCTGCACTCCAAAAGTGAAATCGCCCTCCTTCCCATCCGAACTGTGTCATGTGGCCAAACAGTGCTATAGAGCCACATATGGGTTTTGCCTCGTTCAACAGAAATTGTCTAACACATTTTGGTGCCATTTTTACGTATTTGCTCTTGTGAAATTGTAACATCTGGGGCTAAAATAACATTTTAGTGTTAAAAATGTATTTTGTTTTCTTCATCACCCAATGGTATAAAAATTCCATAAAGCACCTCTGATGTCAATTTGCTCACTGAACCCCTAGATCAGTTCATTGAAAGGTATAGTTAGTAAAGTGGGGTCACTTATGGGGGTTCTGCTGTTGTGACACCTCAAGGGCTCTGCCAGTGGGACATGGCACTCGCAAACCATAACAGCAAAATCTGTGCTATATTATAGTGCTCCTTCCCTCCTGTGCTTTGCACTGTGCATGAAAAGTATTTTTTGACCACATATGGGGTAATGGTGTCCTCAGAAGAAATTGCACAACAAATTATGTGGTCTATTTTTTCCAAATAGCCCTTTTATAAATTAAAAACTTGGTGCTAAAACATTTTTTAGAATTATTTTTCTTCACCGCCCAATGGTATAAAATTCTGGGAAGCGTATGTGGTGTTATTTTGCACACTGCATCCTTTGATAAATTGAGGGGTGTAGTTTGTAAAATGGCATGATTTATGGGGAAGCTCTGCTGTTCTGGCCAATGTGACATGGCACTTGTAAATCATTCTGGCAAAATCTGAATAGCAATATGGCGCTTTTTCCCTTCTGAGCCTGAAAAGTAGTTTGTGATTATGCTAATATACTACATGTACTCAGGAGAAATTGCACAACAAATTTTACCTTTTTAATTTTGTGCTAATACCCCTTTTGAAAATTAAAAACTTGGGGCCAAAGAAACGTTTTATTGGAAAACATGATAATTTTACATTTACTCAGCCCAATGTTTATATAATTTTGTGAATCTCAGGGTTAAAATGCTCACTACTCCCTTATTGAGTTCCGTGAGAGGTGTAGTTTCCAAAATTGGGTCACTTGTGGGGGTTTCAGCTATTTAGGTACCTAAGGATCTCTTCATATGTGACATGGCGTCTGCTATCTATTCCAACCCAAAATAGCGCTCCAAAAACCAAATGGTTCCCTTCCAAGCCCTGCCACTTATTATTATTATTGCGCCATTAATTCCATGGCGCTTTACAGAATACACCGATACCACTTATGAGGTATCGGTGTATTCTGGAGAAATTGCACAACAAATTGTATGGTGTATTTTGTCTGATTACTCTTGTGAAAATGAAACATTTGGGGTTAAGCAACATTTTTGCGGGGAAAAAATATTTTTTTTTCATTGTCACGGTTCAACGCTATAAAACAGTAGTCTTCCGCCACATATGGGTTATTGGGGTACTCGGGAGAAATTGCGCAACAAATTTTACGGTCCATTACCTCCTTTTACCCTAGTGAAATTCAAAAATATGGGGTTAGAGCAACATTTTTGTGGCAAAAGAATATTTTTTTCCCTCAGAATGTCTCTTCTCATTTCCATGGCTCAACATTGTAAAATTCTATGAAACACCTTGGGGTTCAAAGTGTTCACTAGACCTCTAGATACATTTTTTGAGGAATGTAGTTTCCAAAATGGAGTGACTTGTGGGGGTTACCACTGTTTAGGCACATCAGGGGTTCTTCAAAACGGACATGGCATCCGCTGACTATTCCAGCCAATTTTGTACTTCAAATTTCAAATGGCGCTCCTTCCTTTCCAAGCCCTGCCGTGCACCCAAACAGTAGATTTACACCATATATAGGGTATCAGCGTACTCAGGAGAAATTGCACAATTAAATTTATTGTGCATGTTGTACTGCTACCCCTGTGAAAATGCAACAATTGGGGCTAGACCAATATTTGTTGGAAAAAGTAAAATTTTTGTTTTTTCCTTCTACATTGCTTTAGTGGTGAAGCACCTTATGGGTTTATAAGCTCTAGAATGTGGTTTTGAGCAGTGTGAGGGGTGCAGTTTTTAGAATGGTGTCTCTTTTGGGTATTTTGTGTTACATAGGCCTCTCCAAATGTGATGTGGCCCTCAAAAAAATTGGTTTTGTTACAAAAATGAGAAATTCTTAATACACTTTTAACCCTTCTAACTTGTTTTTTTTTTTTTGTGTGTGTGTGTTTAAAAAATTGTGCTGAATTAAAGTAGGCATGTGGGAAATGTTATTTATTAACTATTTTGTGTGACAGAACTCTCTCTGGTTTAGGGGCTTAAAAATTAAAAGTTTGAAAAAAGTTTATTTTTTTTCAGAAATAAACGTACGACCAAAATGTACCACTAATGTAAAGTACAAAGGGTCCTGAAAAAAAAATCTCAGAATCACCAAGAGCCTTTGAAGCGTTACAGTTATAAGCTCATAAAATGACACTGGTAAGAATTGTAACATTTGGCCTGGTCAGGAAGGTAAAAACTGGCTTGGGGTGAAAGGATTAGGCTACGTTCACACTTCCGTTGTTTTGCATCAGTCACATGCGTTGCTTGACGCATGTGACTGATGCGTTGTACAACGGATGACAACAGTGACAAAGAAAAGAATTTCTTTGTCGTACTCCGTTGTGTTCGGGGGGCGGCGTTCGGGGGGCGGAGCTGAGGACGTCAGTGCCGCGGTCTGCATGGCTGGGGACAGTTGAGTGAGTGTGTGTGTGTCTACATGCGTGTGTACATGCGGAGTGCGAGAGGGGGCGGAGAGCGAGGGGGCGGGGCTGTGGAGCTGAGGACGTCAGTGCCGTGGGGACTGCAGGGCTGGGGACGTGTGTGTGTGTGTGTGTGTGTGTGTGTGTGTGTATGTATGTGTGTGTGTATGTGTACACATGCGGAGTGCGGGAGGGGGCGGAGCCGAGTGGTGAAGTGTCGGCCTCCTTGCACACTGTATCCAGGGTAAATATCGGGTATAAGCAAAGCACTTTTTGCTTGGTTACCCGATATTTATCTTGGTTACCAGCATACACCGCTTAGCGCGGGCTCCCTGCACCCGTAACCACTGTAAATATCGGGTAACTAACCAAAGCGCATTGCTTGGTTACCCAATGTTTATCCTGGTTACGGGGGTGGGGAGCCAGAGAGCGCATGCGCAGCGAAATCCTACGGAACACTCTGCTCAAAAAACGTTACAGGCTGCGTTGCTCCCGCCCGGCGGTCAGTTAAAAAATGACTCACCGCGACGCAGCGGATGCAACGCAGCATCATCAGTCACAATCCGTCACTAATAGAAGCCTATGGGGAAAAACAGGATTCCTGCAAAATATTTTGCAGGATACCGTAATTCCTCAAGGCTACGGATTGTTACTGATGCAAAACAACGGAAGTGTGAACTTAGCCTTAAATGAGTAGATTCTGTGGCTGGCGGTTTCTTAATGATAACGGAATCCAGCACCAAAAATTATTTTATATAAAAAATCAAAAATTTATTGAGGCATATAAGTTAAAAATATGAAAACGGCAAAGGGGTAGACCTATAAATAAGGACATGTTTTTAACCTCCTGTCCGAAACGCGTAAGGATACCATGATACCCCTTTCCCCCCTTTTGTGGTTTTCATATTTTTTAACTTATATGCCTCAATAAATTTTTGATTTATATATATATATATATATATATATATATATATATATATATATATATATATATATATATATATACTTTATATAAATAATAATTTTTGGTGCTGGACTCCGTTTTTCCCTGCCCCCTTCCTCCTTTCATTGACTTGCTGAAAATTTTTTTCCGGGGACCATACATCCTGGTAAGCTGAAAATACTTTTTTCTGGTTTCTTAATGATGCCAGGCAGGGACATCATAAAGCTTCTATGCCGTCCTGTTTCTGCTCTCAATTTCACAATATTTTGCAATGCTAAGGGTACAGCAATAGTTTTTGCAAACCATTGTATGTCCAAGTCCTCTAGGGGAAACTTAAAAAAATAAATAAATAAATAATGGTAAAAATTATGAGTAAGTAAATAAGCCTACTAGAAAAAAAAAGGAAAAAAAAAAGTTTAGCTCTCTCCATTATGAGTCTGGAAAAAAAAAAACATACAAAAGAACATTAAAAAAAAATAAAAATTATCACTCCTCCACCCAAAAAGTACTAAAAAAATGTAAGAGCTTAATGACAGCGGTGATTTGTCAAAAAATCACAGCTGTCATCAAGCCCGAAGTTAGTAATGGGGACCCCCCCAATTACTATCCATGTATAGTCGTGTGTATCCCAACATGATAGTAATAAAATATTACAGGTCACCATGTGAAATACAAGACCTCTTATGAGCGCCATCAACAGAAAAGTAAAAAACAAAAAGCCACGTGTCTCAGAGAATGTTGAAGGCAAATTTAAAAAAAAAAAGTTTTTAGTTTATCAAAAGCTGTAAAATTAAAAACCAACACACAAAAAAAGAAAACCTTACAAGGTGATATCTCTGCAATCAGACTGACTACGGACACAAGTTGTCCGGTCACCGAAGAGTGAACATCAAAAACACAAAGAGTAATAGAATTGATGTCTATGTTTTGGCTCCTGGAAGAAAGGGAGGAAAAAACTAAAGCTGGGTAAATTGCCAGTGACTGCAAGGGGTTAATTTAATTTGCAAATTTTAAAAATCCTCATTATTTTCATGGCAGTGCAAAAAAAATAGCACGGCGCCTCCCGGCATCAAATCCTGCTGGAGCCACGATTTACAGTCATTTTTTCATTTTCGTTTTAGATTGGAGAGACCCGGAACTAATGCGAGAAATTGAGCAAGCGACCGGAGAAGATCTGGGATCATCCAGATGTCAGAAGAAAGGAAAGAAAAAGAAGGGAAAAAAGAAAAAGTATCCGAACCTGACGGACCTGAAGCAGAAAGCCAACACCTCCCGCTCCCGCCTGGAGAAGAAAGTGTTTAACACGTAAGACTCTTAACTCTCAAGATCGGAGGGCTCTTTTATCCTCTAGTGAACAGCTTTTTGCCTATTACTGGCCACCTCAGTTGTCTATCAGCAGTGGCCGGTCTCGTAGGTAAAGATTGCTAGACTGCAGGCTCACTCCTCCGACACTGAAAAAAAAAAAACTGCGCACAGTTCGGACCAGCGGCTCAGCATTGCAGTGGGTCCAAACGGTCCACCATCAGGTGTGCACCAGCGCCCACTGGGAGGCAGAGGAGCAATGTGCTCCTGAAGAATAAACGCCAGACAACCCCTTAAAGGGGTTGTCCACTACTTTTGACATTGATGGCTTATCCTTAGGATAGGTCATCTATGTCTGATTGGCTGGGGTCCGACCTGCCGCACCCCTGCCCATCAGCTTTTTTCGGTGCCTGTGGGGGCAGCAGTTCTGGAACTGCTCTGTCTTGGAATAGCAGCCGGGTACTGCACATCCGCCTTCTATTGATTGAATGGAAGACGGATGTGCTGTACCCGGCCGCGGCCACGATCAGAAGACTGAGCAGCGCCAGAACTGAGCATTTCCGGCCGCCTGCAACCCTAGCCAGGACAGATTGGCGGAAGGGTGGCGTGTCAGACCCCGGCCGATCAGACATTGATGACCTACACTAAAGGCCCCGTCACACTAAGCAACATCGCTAGCAACATCGCTGCTAACGAACAACTTTTGTGACGTTGCTAGCGATGTTGCTGTGTGTGACATCCAGCAACAACCTGGCCCCTGCTGTGAGGTCGTTGGTTGTTGCTGAATGTCCTGGGCCATTTTTTAGTTGTTGCTGTTCCGCTGTGAAGCACAGATCGCTGTGTGTGACAGCGAGACAGCAACAACTAAATGTGCAGGCAGCAGGAGCCGGCTTCTGCGGAGGCTGGTAACCACAGTAAACATCGGGTAACCAAGAAGCCCTGTCCTTGGTTACCCGATATTTACCTTTGTTACCAGCCTCCGCCGCTCTCACTGTCAGTGCCGGCTCCTGCTCTGTGCACATGTAGCTGCAGGACACATCGGGTTAATTAACCCGATGTGTGCTGTAGCTAGGAGAGCAGGGAGCCAGCGCTAAGCATTGTGCGCTGCTCCCTGCTCTGTGCACATTTAGCTGCAGTACACATCGGGTAATTAACCCGATGTGTGCTGTAATTAGGAGAGCAAGGAGCCAGCGCTAAGCGGTGTGCGCTGCTCCCTGCTCTGTGCACATGTAGCTGCAGCACACATCGGGTAATTAACCCGATGTGTGCTGTAACTAGGAGAGCAGGGAGCCAGCGCTCAGTGTGCGCTGCTCCCTGCTCTCTGCACGTGTAGCTCCGTGCGGTGGTAACCAAGGTAAATATCGGGTTGGTTACCCGATATTTACCTTAGTTACCAAGCGCAGCATCTTCCACGCGGCGCTGGGGGCTGGGACACTGGTTGCTGGTGAGCTCACCAGCAATTCGTGTAGCGATGCTCCAGCGATCCCTGCCAGGTCAGGTTGCTGGTGGGATCGCTGGAGCGTCGCAGTGTGACATCTCACCAGCAACCTCCTAGCAACTTACCAGCGATCCCTATCGTTGTTGGGATCGCTGGTAAGTTGCTTAGTGTGACTGGACCTTAAGGATAAGCCATCAATGTCCAATTAGTGGACAACCCCTTTAAAGTTTGTTCCCTCGCTATAAATTCTTTAATTAGCATGAATGTGAAGAAACATAATGCTATGTGATCTCCTGAGAGATATAAAAAAAATAATACAGTACTGTCCTAAGGAAGTTTTTCTTATCGTTTACCACACTGCTGAAAGTGTCCCCAAAAGGAAATTAGCCCAACAGCAATAATTGGCCACTGCTGTGACAAGACTTCGTGGCATACAGTCTGTAAAAGGGAGCAGGGACCTCAGCGGCTCGAGAATGGTGCAGAATCAATTCGGTAAATATGGGCAATTAGTGTTTACTTTTTAGGCATAAATAACCCAACATTTAAAGGGAGTCTGAGTCTTATCAGCTCTAAATGACTGTTCAAACCAAGCACAACCGCTCGGTGCACCCATGGCGTGGTCAAACAGATCAATGCACCTCACCACCGAAGTGTTTCTATCTACGCTCTCCGTTGGTTCCTGTAACTCCAGAGCTGTAAGTCAAGGACGAAGAGGTCAGAGAAAGTTGGAAAACAGAGTAGGTGTGATGGTGCACTGAACTGTTCGGCCACGCCGGAGGTGCATCGAGCCGCAGTGTTCGGTATGAATGGTCATTTTTCACTGATAAGGATAGGGTTTTGTCATCAGGCTGCTCAGTGTTGTGCTCCTGACATTCCTGGCATCCAGCTGGTTTACCAGGAAAAGTCTTGCTGTGACCAGAGTGTTACACGGCAGCCGTTCAAGTAAATCCTTATAATGTCTCATAAAAGGGGACCGAAGTAAGAACCCCCAACAGTCATCTAATGGGTCATGAAGTCTTGTTAAGCTGGCAACTAACAAAATAGTTGGATGCTGAATGATCAGAGTATTTAGGAAATTCCTTGAGGAGTTGTCTATTACTTAAAGAATATGTCCGGCCTTACGCTACAGGTCTACCGGAGACACCTCACAGCGCGGCGTGACGGCAACTGCAGATTTGTACCCCAAGGCCACGTGCACACCCTGAGTATTTGGTGAGTTTTTTACCTCAGTATTTGTCACCCAAATCCAGGAGTGGGTAAAAAAAGGTAAAGTGGTGCCCTTGTTTCTATTATACTTTTTCCCTCTGATTGTTCCGCTCCTGGTTTTGGCTACAAATACTGAGGTAAAAAATGCTCAACGTGTGCACATGACCTAAGAGAGGAAGGCTGCAGTACTAAGGCCATATGCACACACCAGAACCAGGAGTGGAACAATCAGAGGAAAAGTATAATAGAGACACGGGCACCACTTCTGTATTCATCACTCACTCCTGGTTTTGGCTACAAATACTGAGGTAAAAAAGTCACCAAATACTCAATGTGTGCACCTGGCCTTATTAGGCATGATATAAGAAACCTTTGCTTATGTGCTCCCGTTCAGTATTTGGTGAGTTTTTTACCTCAATGTTTGTAGACCAGAACCAGAGGTGGGTGATAAATACAGAAGTGGTGCCCTTGTTCCTATTAAGGCCCCGTTACACGCTTCGATTTATCTGACGATCTCCGTAGCAATGTGACACGCCAAGATCGTAGTTACGATTTGCCGAGATCGCACATACAGTGGTGTTCATAAGTCCTGCATAGGCATAAAGAAAACTATATATTTCATACTTCTGCATCTCTACAGTGAAACTGGTGGAACATATATGTTTTTGTAATCCCTCATTGTATGCCATACTCATTTTTGAATGTCCCAAGTGTATAAATTGTTATGATATGTGCATTTTTAATATTTTTTTTTACAGCATAACCATACCTACACCAGTACAGTGTGTAGAATGGTGAGCAGGTTTCTAAGTTCATTAACTTCCAATGCAAGTTCACACAGACTTAAATTTTACTTTTCTTTGTCGCTCCATTGGGAGACCCAGACAATTGGGTGTATAGCTTCTGCCTCTGGAGGCCACACAAAGTAATTACACTTTAAAAAGTGTAACCCCTCCCCTCTGCTATACACCCTCCCGTGCATCACGGGCCCCTCAGTTTTTTGCTTTGTGTTGAAGGAGGCACACATTCACGCAAGCTCCAAGTTTTAGTCAGCAGCAGCTGCTGACTTTATCGGATGGAAGAAAAGAGGGCCCCTATGGGGCCCCCGGCATGCTCCCTTCTCACCCCACTCAGGTCGGCGGTGTTGTTAAGGTTGAGGTACCCATTGCGGGTACACAGGCTGGAGCCACATGCCGCTTTCCTTCCCCATCCCTTAGGGGCTCTGGTGAAGTGGGATCCTATCCGGTCATCCAGACACTGGGACCGGTCTCCCTCCGCAGCCCCTGGGGGAATCTGCCGGACAGGAGACGGAGTATCGTCAGGGACATGGCCCTGCATCCACAGGTACTCTGTGTCCCCGTTGGGACGGCGCATAAAGCACCTTGGGCCCGGACGCTGCAGCGACTGCGGCGGGGATATGGGTCCGGGACTACCGCGCCGACCGTGCACTGCCGGCCGGCCGCGGTTTTAACTTTAGTCCCCGGCTTTTGCGGCCTAGTATTGGATTCTCCCGCCCCCAGGCCTGCCAGTCAGGGAAAAGGGCGGGACGGTCGGTATGACGCCGACAGTGAGGGCTGGAGTACACTGAGCTGTCCTCCGCCCCCCTCACTACTCACGCTGGGGCACCAGATTCCCGCACTTTTGTGACTACGCCCACGCCTCCCTCCTCCTCAGAGAACGCCGTCAGCCATTTTTTCAGCACAGTCTGCGGTGGAGATCTTCTGGCTGCAGCTGAGGGAGACCCGGGGCAGGGAATCTGGTGGCCACACAAGCGGTTGGTAAGCCACACCGGTCTGCCGGTGCTGGACTCCCCAGAGTGCCGAACTGTATATATATATATCCTTTGTATATACATTGGCTGGTTCGGCTGTACTGTAACTTGGGGCTATATATATCCCTCAGTGTTCACGGTGATCCCTTACTGATCTCTTGGAGGACAACAACATGTCGTCTGCAAAGAGCAAGGGTACCAGGGCACAGGCTTTTTTTGCAACCTGTACCTCATGTGCGGCTATGCTACCTGCAGGTTCCACCTACCCTCATTGTGTGCAATGCTCGGCCCCTGTGACACTCACTCAGCCGGAGCCTCACGCACTGGTGGGACCCCCGGCTCAGGTAGAGACACCGGTTCCCACTGTCCAGGTGACAGGGACAGAGTTTGCAGTTTTGGCTGACAAACTGTCTGAGTCGCTTTCACAGTCCATGGCTCAGTCTATGGACAAATGGTCTGCTAAGATACTAGAAGCCTTGCAGTCCAGACCAACAACACAGATGCAGGGCACTGTGCGTTATTCGTCCCCAGGTCCCCCTCAGTTGGCGCAGCAATCTGCTCCTGAGGTGACACATAGGTCCCACGGTGAGGACTCCGACTCGGACCGCAGTCCCAGACCGGTGAAGCGGGCTCGCTGGGGACCTTCCTCCACTTCATCACGCTGCTCAGGGTCTCAGCATGAGGACTCTCTAGAGGATGAAGAGGAAAGCGCAGCTCAGGGCTCAGACCCTGACGGTGCTCTCAATCTAGATACACCTGAAGGGGACGCCATAGTAAATGACCTTATAGCGTCCATCAACCAGGTGCTAGAAATTTCTCCTCCAACTCCAACTGTAGAGGAGGCGGCTTCACAGCAGGAGAAACACCAGTTTCGGTTTCCCAAACGTACACGGAGTGCCTTTGTCGATCACTCTAATTTCAGGGATGCTGTCCAGAAGCACAGAGCATTTCCGGACAAGCGTTTTACTAAGCGCCTTAATGACACACGTTATCCCTTCCCCCCGGAAGTAGTGAAGGGTTGGGCTCAGTGTCCAAAAGTGGATCCTCCAGTCTCTAGGCTGGCGGCCAGATCTGTGGTTTCAGTGGCAGATGGCTCATCGCTCAAGGATGCCACTGACAGGCAAATAGAGCTCATGATGAAATCCATCTATGAAGCCATAGGAGCATCTTTTGCTCCGGCATTTGCGGCAGTGTGGGCGCTCCAAGCTATCTCAGCTTGTCTGTCTGAGATTACGGCGGTCACACGCACCGCTACTCCGCAGGTTGTGTCTCTGACTTCTCAGGCGTCGGCTTTTTCGTCCTACGCCATGAACGCCGTCCTGGACTCGGTGAGCCGTTCAGCGGTAGCATCCGCCAATTCGGTGGCAGTCCGCAGAGCCATGTGGCTACGTGAATGGAAGGCAGACTCTGCCTCCAAGAAATTCTTAACCGGTTTGCCATTTTCTGGCGACCGTTTGTTTGGCGAGCAATTGGACGAAATTATTAAACAATCCAAGGGAAAGGACTCGTCCTTACCCCAGTCTAAACAAAACAAACCTCAACAGCGGAAGTTTCAATCGAGGTTTCAGTCCTTTCGGCCCTCGGCCAAGTCACGTTCCTCCACGTCAAACAGGTCGGAGAAGGGCCAGAGAAACCCTTCTGCATGGCGGTCTAAGGCACGGCCTAAAAAGACCGCCGGAGGCACCGCCACCAAGGCGGCCTCTTCATGACTCTCGGCCTCCCCAAACCGCATCCTCGGTCGGTGGCAGGCTCTCCCGCTTTTGCGACGCCTGGTGGCCACATGTCCAAGACCGATGGGTGAGAGACATTCTGTCTCACGGTTACCGGATAGAGTTCAGCTCTCGTCCTCCAACTCGTTTCTTCACAACATCTCCGCCCCCAGAGCGAGCCGCTGCACTCTTTCAGGCGGTGAATGCGCTGAAGGCAGAAGGAGTGGTGATTCCCGTTCCCCCTCAGGAACATGGTCACGGCTTCTACTCCAACTTGTTTGTGGTGCCAAAAAAGGACGGATCTTTCCGTCCCGTTCTAGACCTCAAACTGCTCAACAAGCATGTCAGCACCAGAAGGTTTCGGATGGAATCTCTCCGCTCGGTCATCGCCTCAATGTCACAAGGAGACTTCCTAGCATCGATAGACATCAAGGATGCTTATCTCCATGTGCTGATCGCACCCGAACATCAACGTTTCTTGCGTTTCGCCATTGGGGACGAACACCTTCAGTTCGTGGCACTGCCATTCGGCTTGGCGACAGCCCCACGGGTCTTCACCAAGATCATGGCAACAGTGGTGGCGGTCCTACACTCTCAGGGCCACTCGGTGATCCCTTACTTAGACGATCTCCTAGTCAAGGCACCCTCCTGGGTGGCTTGCCAGCACAGCCTGACCATTGCCCTGGAGACTCTCCAGAGGTTCGGGTGGATCATCAATTTCCCAAAGTCAAAATTGACACCGACCCAATCCCTGACTTACCTCGGGATGGAGTTTCATACCCTGTCAGCGATAGTGAAGCTTCCGCTGGACAAACAGCGTTCACTACAGACAGGGGTCCAATCTCTTCTTCGGGGTCAGTCACACTCTTTGAGACGCCTTATGCACTTCCTAGGGAAGATGGTGGCAGCAATGGAAGCAGTTCCCTTTGCGCAGTTTCATCTGCGTCCACTTCAGTGGGACATTCTCCGCAAATGGGACAAGAGGTCGACGTCCCTCGACAGGAACGTTTCCCTGTCAAGAGCAGCCAAAACCTCCTTTCAGTGGTGGCTTCTTCCCACTTCTTTGTCGAAGGGAAAATCCTTCCTGCCCCCATCCTGGGCTGTGGTCACGACAGACGCGAGCCTGTCAGGGTGGGGAGCGGTCTTCCTCCACCACAGGGCTCAGGGAACCTGGACTCCGACAGAGTCCTCCCTGCAGATCAACGTTCTGGAGATAAGGGCAGTGTATCTAGCCTAAAAGCGTTCCAGCGGTGGCTGGAGGGCAGGCAGATCCGAATACAGTCGGACAACGCCACGGCGGTCGCGTACATCAACCACCAGGGCGGCACACGCAGTCGTCAAGCCTTCCAAGAAGTTCGGCGGATTCTGCTGTGGGCGGAAGCCACAGCCTCCACCATCTCCGCAGTTCACATCCCGGGCGTAGAAAACTGGGAAGCAGACTTTCTCAGTCGCCAGGGCATGGACGCAGGGGAATGGTCTCTTCACCCGGACGTGTTTCAAGAGATCTGTTGCCGCTGGGGAACGCCGGACGTCGATCTAATGGCGTCTCGGCACAACAACAAAGTCCCGGCATTCATGGCACGGTCTCAGGATCACAGGGCGCTGGCGGCAGATGCGTTAGTTCAGGACTGGTCGCAGTTTCGACTACCCTATGTATTTCCCCCTCTGGCACTTCTGCCCAGAGTGTTACGCAAGATCAGGTCCGACTGCAGGCGCGCCATCCTCGTCGCTCCAGACTGGCCGAGGAGGTCGTGGTACCCGGATCTGTGGCACCTCACGGTGGGGCAACCGTGGGCACTCCCAGACCGACCAGACTTGCTGTCTCAAGGGCCATTTTTCCATCTGAATTCTGCGGCCCTCAACCTGACTGTGTGGCCATTGAGTCTTGGCTCCTAGCCTCATCAGGTTTATCTCAAGATGTCATTGCCACCATGAGACAGGCCAGGAAATCAACGTCCGCCAAGATCTACCACAGGACTTGGAAGATCTTCTTAGCCTGGTGCTCGGATAGGGGTTTTGCTCCCTGGCCGTTTGCATTGCCCACTTTTCTTTCCTTTCTTCAATCAGGATTGGACAAGGGCTGGTCTCTTGCCTCTCTCAAGGGACAAGTGTCGGCGCTTTCAGTGTTTTTTCAAAAGCGTCTAGCCAGACTCTCGCAGGTCCGCACGTTCCTGCAGGGAGTTTGCCACATAGTCCCACCTTACAAGCGTCCGCTAGAACCCTGGGATCTTAACAAGGTGCTGACGGCTCTCCAGAAGCCACCTTTCAAGCCGATGCGGGAGATCTCTCTATCTCGCCTTTCACAGAAAGTGGCCTTCCTAGTGGCAGTCACTTCACTTAGGAGAGTGTCTGAGCTAGCAGCGCTGTCATGCAAAGTCCCCTTCCTGGTCTTTCACAAGGATAAGGTGGTCCTGCGTCCGGTCCCGGAATTTCTCCCCAAGGTGGTATCCTCTTTTCATCTCAATCAGGATATCTCCTTGCCTTCTTTTTGCCCTCATCCAGTTCACCAATGTGAAAAGGATTTGCACTTGTTAGACCTCGTGAGAGCACTCAGAATCTACATTTCTCGCACGGCGCCCCTGCGCCGTTCGGATGCGCTCTTTATCCTTGTCGCTGGCCAGCGTAAGGGGTCTCAGGCTTCCAAGTCAACCTTGGCTAGGTGGATCAAGGAACCGATTCTTGAAGCCTACCGTTCATCGGGGCTTCAGATTCCTTCAGGGCTGAAAGCCCATTCTACCAGAGCCGTGGGTGCATCCTGGGCTTTGCGGCACCAGGCTACGGCTCAGCAGGTGTGTCAGGCGGCTACCTGGTCGAGTCTGCACACCTTCACTAAACACTATCAGGTGCATGCCTATGCTTCGGCAGAGGCTAGCCTAGGTAGGCAAGTCCTTCAGGCGGCAATTGCCCACCTGTAAGAGGGGGCCGGTTTCCGGCTCTTTTTATCGAGGTATTCTGTTACCCACCCAGGGATTGCTTTTGGACATCCCAATTGTCTGGGTCTCCCAATGGAGCGACAAAGAAGAAGGGAATTTTGTTTACTTACCGTAAATTCCTTTTCTTCTAGCTCCTATTGGGAGACCCAGCACCCGCCCCTGTTCCCTTCGGGCTGGTTGTTCTTTTGTGTACACATGTTGTTCATGTTCAATTGTTCTTTGGTTAATGGTTCAGTTCTCCGAACATCCTTCGGATTGAATTTACCTTAGACCAATTTATAAGTTTCCTCCTTCCTGCTTTGGCACCAAAACTGAGGGGCCCGTGATGCACGGGAGGGTGTATAGCAGAGGGGAGGGGTTACACTTTTTAAAGTGTAATTACTTTGTGTGGCCTCCAGAGGCAGAAGCTATACACCCAATTGTCTGGGTCTCCCAATAGGAGCTAGAAGAAAAGGAATTTACGGTAAGTAAACAAAATTCCCTTCTTTAAGATTTATTATTTTCTATTTAATTCAGAGTCCTGAAAAGGGCCTTGTGAGTGCATCTCTAGCGTCTAATACTTTATTGGCAGCCTTTGCTCTTGAGCACCAACTTGCATCTCTGTGGCATTGAGCGCCCAAGCTTCTGCAGATGTTCACGAGTGATAATGTGGTTCCAGGCCTGTATCAGAGCCTCAATCAACTCTCTCTTGGTCCTTGGCTATTTTTTAGATCTCTATTGATACCTTGTGCCACATATTTTCCATTGGATTGAGGTCCGGGGACTGCGCTGGCCAGTCAATAGTAGCCACCTTGTTTTTTTGTTTTTTTTTTCCCATTCTGTTACTGTCTTAGCTCTGTGACAAGGAGCGTTATCATCCTGGAAGATATAATCCCCTGAAAACAGGTGTTGAGCAGAAGGCAGCATTTTCTTATTAAGGATGTCCATGTATCTTTTTGCATTAACCCTCCACAATATGAAGCCTTCCAGCACCATTGGCTGCCATACAGTCCCAGACTATTGCTTTCATCGGATGTTTCACAGAGAAGCTCAAACACTCTGGCTTGTACTCTTCATGTGGAAACCTTCTCACATAAGACTTGCCATCATTTCCCAAAATGCAAAAAGTGCTTTAATCACTAAATAGCATTTTTCCCACTCCTCCTTCCTCCATTTTGAATATTTCGATGCCCACAGTTTTCGCCTTTGTATGGCTGTCATCAATGGCTTCTTTCAGGCCTTGCACCCTCTCAATCCTGCTTCCAAACATCTCTTCCTAACAGTTGATGTTGCTACCTCAATATTGCCCTTTTCTTGCCATTCTCACAGAAGCTGAGGAGAGGAGAGGTGAGCTTTCGATCGACAAGGGATGTTCTTATCAGTACTCTTTCCTCCCTTTTAGTTGACTTTCTGGGCCGACCAGATCTGGGCCTGTCCTGGGTAATTCCAAGCTCCTTATGTTTCTGCAAAACTCTTACATCTGTCCTCTGATTACAGCCGACCTTCCTTGCGATCTGGGGGCCAGTATAACCCTCTTCATGTAGCACCACAGCTCGCACACGATCCTCCGCTGACAAAAATCTGAAGGCTCCCATCATAAAGCTCTACAGTATCATTCACTAGATAGACCTACAGATAAAACAAACTAAGCAGCAGATGTAATGGAATGTGATTGGCTGCCATATCCAGGTTATGATTGGTCACAAGAACCTAATCTGTGATTGGCTAATTTTGGATCTGAAGCTGTACAATATTTAGTTGTGCTTTCAATTCCCATATTGTTGCAATAATTTCAGGCAAAACTACTTCAAAAGCTAAAAATATTACAGGGAGAAAATGCAAAATTTGTTTTCTGAACAAAACTATATATAATATGTCATATTATTAGCATCGAAGATATTCCACAGAAAACGTTTAAAACTTTAAAAATCAATTCATCCTATGCCTATGCAGGACTTATGAACACCACTGTAGGTCGTTTTGTAGCGGTCACACGTACACATCTCACAAACAACACAACATCGTTCAGCGATATATTGTTTGACCAAGGTGGTCGTGTGGATGTTGTTCGTCGTTGGCAGGGTGTCAAATGTAGCAATATGTCTGCTGTGTTCCAAACGACGAACGATATTTTGAAACTGAACGACGTGTCGACGATCACCAATTTTCAACCTATTTGCAATCGTTCAGAGTCGCATGTAGGTGTCACACGCAACGACGTCGCTAACGATGACGGAAGTGCGTCACGGAAACCGTGACCCCCGACGGCATATAGTCAGATAAATCGTAGCGTGTAATGGGGCCTTTACACTTTCCTTCTGCTTGTTCCACTCCTCATTTTGACTTACAAATACTGAGGTAAAATACTGATCAAATAGTCAATGTGCGTACGTGGCCCAAGGGAAGAAGGCTGCAGTACCAACACTAAGGCCACGTGCACACGTTTTGGTATTTTGTGAGTTTTTTACCTGATTTTTTTGTAAGTCAAAACCGGCAGTGCGTGATAAATACAGAAGTGCTGCCCGTGTTTCCATAATACGTTTCCTCTGATTTTTCCACTTCTGGTTTTGGCTACAAATACTGAGGTAAAAAACTCACCAAATACTGAGCGTGTGCACAAGGCCGTAAGGTCAGACAACCCATGTAAGTGAAGTTTCAAAAGTCCCATGAATCTTTTTCTACACAAACCTTCCATCAGTGAAACGTTGCTCCTGTCCAGTCTGTCGAAGTCTTCTGTTCTGGGATTTGATATTGCACAAAATAATCTCTCCCTGTCCATGTAACAAAACGCGACTATCGTACCATGGAGGGAAGCAATCGGCCATCTGCAGTCCTGGGACACTAATTTGGACGCTTTCTTAATTAAACACTGGAGTTACAGGACTTAAGGGGATTCTTTGGTTTTGGAAAACCCCTTTTGTTCCCCTCTCCCACCCAAATGCAATTTGGGAGAAAAAAAAAATCATCTAAAAACTTCCTGAGTCGCCCTCCCTGTTTCAGCGCTGCAGCCAATCGTTGAGCTGCTGAGCTGAATTACTGGGCTACAGCGCTGTCTGAGACGTCACCACTGCAGACAATGATGGACTCAATCAGGAGCATCTGTGGAAACTCAACACTGGACCCGGAGTGGGTGAGTCAAGCGTTTTAAGAAGACTGCTGTTATGCAGTGTTCAGGTCCAGACTCATTAGGTCACACTGTAGAGCCTGACAGGCAAACTGATTTCTCCTAGTTGTTCAGCCTGAGCTGGGCATCGGCTGTCTCATGTGCTCTGTTCCTCAGTCCTGCAGGAGTTAATTCCTGCTGACTTGGGGAACTCTGCTAGGAGCTCATGTTGCTAATTACTGATCACAGCTGTCTTCTCCATATATAAGATTCTGGATCTTACCACTCAGCTCCGATTATAGCTTTAGCTTAGCTCCAACGATTCCGGTCTTTGTGGTGATCCAGTTTGTGGTGATCTGAAGTTACTTTTTTGCCTGGTGTTTGAAGGTCCCCTGTTGTGCATTATTTTTACTTTCTTCCTTTTTTTCCTTTATTCCCCTCTACACATATAGTCTCTCCTTTTGTGTTTGAGTTCGGTCTGTGTCGTTTCTGTGGGGGTTTGTTACTGTGTTTCAGGCCCGCTCCAAGGTTGGGGGAGAGGGGGGAAGTAAGATCAGGGCTCGGACTAGAGTTAGGGTCACACTGGGGGCTCAGACCTGGCCTTCCTTCAAGCCTACCTCTGAGATAAGGGACAGCGCAGGGTCTCAAGCCTGAGAGCCAGTATAGGGGCCCCTGTTCTGTCATTTTTTATTTTGTGACAAAAATATAACTCACAGCGTCCCATGCCAACCTTTTGCTAAAGCTAGAAAACCATAGATGGGAGAGAGCTGCTTTAGGAGAATATAACCTTAAGGGGTATTCCAGTCAACAAAAATGATCACACAGCTAATAGATCCGTGTGAGGACCCCCATCAATCATCAAGATTGTGATATGGTCATACCTGATTCTCCCCATGACTGAAGTCTTGTAGTCACAGCCATTCACTCGTGCGTCCTTCCGATCCATTCACTCTGTATGGGAGCGCTGGTGATTGTCGAGTGCAGGCCTCTGCTGCCTTCGTCATAGACGTAGGATGGACGAGCAGTTTTTAGCGCCAACACCCTATCCTGTAAATTTTGGAATTTAACCCCCGTGTTCTTCTGCAGCCCGCCAAGTCTGGCAATTTCGTTGGGGCGCCCCCACACCAATCTGTCCTTTATTGCCTATACAGTAAAGAGGGGATGATTGTTGTAGACTGCAGTACCCCTTTATTCAATCTGAACGCAATAGTTCATAATATCCAAAATCCTGCCCTATGGATAACTCCGAGTGCACCGTTTGTATCACGATTACGCCACGTGCCTGGGAAGGGGCACAGAGCGGGCGCGGTGCCGTCTGAGCTTGGCCTCGTTCTGTACACTACATTTTTACTCTTCACTTCCAGACAACTTTTCTAATAGTCTGATAATGAGGTTGGCTGTATGCGCTGCCATCCCCGCGTTACCAGCGCCGCGCCATACCTCAGTACACATCATAAAACATGGCGTCTGACAGCTGATATCACAACACAAATTATATGACGGCAACAGGTCTTAATTACCGTGCGGATGGACATCTATAGGAGTGTACCAGACATCAATTAACGGCGCCCTTTCCCTGAGAACAAACCAGATTTAATTAGCTCGGGGGAATTGGAGGGAAATCATGCGTCCAGCTGTGGAAACACTGACAAGTAATTCCCAATTGTTGTAAATAAGATGTCCTGTGGCAGGCGGCTGACACGGCGGCGTCCTGGTGCCATTCTGCCCGCCATCTCTCAAGCAGCAGCTGGCGCATGTTGTTTTTTATCATCGGTAATGATTCCCTTGTGCTGCTCTTCATTCTTTTTATTGTTTAATGTTTTATTCTCCAAACAAACAAAATTTAGTTTGTTTAATATTAAGCTGAGCGCACGGATTAGATCATGGCAGCTGAACTCGATGGCCTCTCCCTCCATCAACAGCGTATGTTGGGGTGAAAAAAGATCGGGCACCAGATTTATCATATGTCAACTGGATTCCCCTCACTTGTGTGGTCTTTAATAACATTCCTGCACACCGAAGAAATTACCTTTCCTACTTGTTCCTTTTCATATGCCTGCACAGCAGGAAACAAGTGCTGTGCAGGTGCAACCGGTTGTGTGGATGACGTCCTCCCGCGTCAATCACGGCAGGAGAGACGACGATTGACGGGACAGTGGTGGAGGCATACACTGTCTGGAGATGTCCATCAGACCACTCATCATAGTCTCTCCTGCCTTGATTACAGTAATATCATTCACCCAATCTGTTGCACCTGCGCAGCTTTTGTTCCCTTCGTTGCATGCGCAATAGTTCACACTTTTCAGATGACGTCAGTCTAGGCAGGAGAGATGGCGATTGGAGGGACAGAAGAAGCGCCATTCAGTGTCTGTTCCTCTTCATATACATGTACAACAGCGAACAAGCTCAGGAGCAACCGGTTGTGTGGATGACGTCCTTCCGCGTCAATCACGGCAGGAGAGACGGCGATTGCCGGAACAGTGGAGGGGGTGTACACTGTCTGGAGATGCCCATGAGACCACTCATCATAGTCTCTCCTGCCTTGATTACAGTAATATCATTCACCCAATCTGTTGCACCTGCGCAGCTTTTGTTCCCTTCGTTGCATGCGCAATAGTTCAGCACACTGTTCAGATGACGTCAGTCTAGGCAGGAGAGATGGCAATTGCAGGGACAGAAGAAACTGCATACAGTGTCTGTTCCTCTTCATATACATGTACAACAGCGAACAAGCTCAGGAGCAACCGGTTGTGTGGATGACGTCGTCCCGCGTCAAGCAAGGCAGGAGAGACGGTGATTGCCGGAACAGAGAAGACCTACGGTCTGGAGACGCCCATCTGAATGCTCGTCACAGTCTCTCCTGCCTTGATTGATATCATTCACCCAGCCTGTGCAGCTCTTGTTCTCTATGTTGCATGCGTGCGAGTTCAACAGACTGTTTGAATGACGTTAGTCAAGACAGGAGATATGGTGACTGACAGAAGAGGCTGCATACACTGTCTGGAGACACACATCAGACCACTCTGCACAGTCTCTCCTGCTTTGATTGATATCATCCACCCAACCTGTTGCACATGTGCAACGTTTGTTCCCTACGTTGCATGCGTGAGACTGTTCAGATTACGTTAGTCACGGCTGGAGAGATGTCGATTGCAGGGACAGAAGTGGCAGCTTATACTGTCTGGAGACAACAGTCGGACCACTCAGCACAGTCTCTCCTGCTTTGATTGACATCATCCACCCAATCTGTTTCGCATGCGCAGATTTTGTTCTTTACATTACATGCGCGATAGTTCAGCAGACTGTTCGGATGACGTTGGTTAAGGCAGGAGAGATGGCGATTGCAGGGACAGAAGAAGCAGCTTACACTGTCTGGAGACGCCCATCGGACCACTCTGCACAATCTCTCCTGCCTTGATTGATATCATCCACCCAACCTGTTGCGCCTGCGCAGCTTTCGTTCCTTTTTTTGCATGCGCAAGAGTGCAAGACTGTTAGGATGACGTCAGTTAAGGCTGGAGAGACTGCAACTGTGAGGACAGAGGATTAGTGTATGGAGATGAACACTTATACAAGGAGCGCAGTGCAGCTGTGATCTTATAAAAGGGTTTGAGGAATATTTTACCAGATGGCTAAAAGAGGGTGGGTACAGTGTGTAAACCTATAAAATCTGATTACAGGTTCCCTTTAACATGCCTGATCATTTTTGTTAGTAGGGAAGATTAGCCACCGCCAGAGGCGACCGCCTCTCCACTCACTTGATACGTGCACACTCGAGCATGCATGTGTACGTGTATAAGGGGGTGGGAAGAATAGCTGTCAGCCAAACCAGACTTTGCCCGACTACTATCTAATTGGCCAGCAACTATATAAAAAGTCACAATGGATGAATCAGCCGAAAATATCTGGGAACCAAAAATTCAAATAGAAACACCTATAGAAAAAAACACATTGTGCGGTACAAAAAACAAAAGGCGCAAACATGGCAATGAAATGGATCCATAGAGTCCAAAAAAAGAAACAAGCAGAATTTGTACGTTTATTTTTTCTTCTCCATTCACACCAATAGTAAAAAAAAGACTTGCTCGTTCCTCTATGGACTCTATGGCCCCAATTTATTATTTCTATTTTTTTTAAGTAATTTTTTGTCTTTATTTTCTTTTTGCACTGGTGGATTTTGTGCCACATTCATCGAAACTGGCGCACAATGTTTTTTTTAATTGGTGCAGATTCCTAGGTGCTCATTTTTTGGACCTTTTTGTGCCTTTTGAGGATAAGTTGTACAGTTTTAAAGGGGCTGGGAGACAACACCCCAATTTCTTGGGGTCAGATGGTTGTGACTCCCATTGATTCAGACAAGCAGCCTTCTCTCGATTCATTCCTAATGGGAGTGCCGAAGACCGGCTGAACGCCGGACTCTGCCATTTCCGGTGACCCCAACAGAATGAATGGAGTGGGGTAGAGGCGCACATGGTCGACCACAACTCAAATCACATGAAAGGAAAGGTGGGGGTCCCATTTAACATTCGTCATCAACTGCACAAAAGGAAAAAAAGGTCGGACTTTGTACTGCACGTTTGCCCAAAAATTTTGGCATTTTTGAAAAGGTGATTTAGGCTCGACCATCTGGATAAGGAAAGCCACGGCCATATGGCTGAACAAAAAATAGACAAAACCAAGGAAAGAACTTAAAAGGTGCAAATTCAATAATAAAAGGTGCAAAAAACACCCAAAACCTCTAAATTGAATGAGACCAGCGAAAAGACGTTTTATCAAATGAGGAATTATGCTAAAAGGGGAGTTTCTGTTTAAGGAGGTCCGATTGCTGGGAAATATCCCTTTAGGCCCTGTGCGCACGCTGCGCATTTACCGCGGATTTGCTGCAGAAAATGTGTCTAACATTGCTGCAGTCATTCCCCAGCAAATCCTATGGGTTTTTAAAAAAATGCTGTGCGCACACTGCGTTTTTTTTTTTTTTATACCTGCGGATTTACCCAAAAAAAACAAAAAAGTGAGCCGGAGTATGAGATGGTATTTACCCGCAGATTTTTCGCTGCAGAATTAATGTGCATGTCACTTCTTTTCTGCACGTACATGCGGTTTTTGCCATAGATAATGGTAAAAATCCGCAGGGACCAACTTGCAAAAAATCAGCTGTAAATCCGTGGCAAATCCACAATAAAACTGCATGCGGATTTCGTTGCAGTTTTTTACCGCGGGCGCGGGATTCTTTAAGAGGGTCCGGATTTTCCTTAAGAAAAAGGCACTTTCGAGTGTGCACATAGCCTTAAGTTGAGTATTTTACAGTCTTGACTCTCGTGTTGGCTGAAGTATATAGCCTGGACCCACTGTTTTTTATGCATTCTCTCAATCGGCACATTGATTGTCTATGTCACCGTGATATGCCGTATGGAGATCATAGAGCGGGCTCCTAAGCACAGAAGAACCTAGAAATGAGAGAGTCTAAAGCCTGCTTTACACGTTGCAATTTCGCATACGATATCGTATGCAATTTGCAACGCCCCCCTCGTATGTGCGGCATGTTCAATTTGTTGAACGTGCCGCACAAACGATTAACCCCCGTCACACGTACTTACCCGTCCATACGACCTTGATGTGGGCGGCGAACGTCCACTTCCTGGAGTGGGAGGGACGTTCGGCGTCACATCAACGTCACGCGGCAGCCGGCCAATAGAAGCGGAGGGGCGGAGCTGAGCCGGACGTAAACATCCCGCCCACCTCCTTCCTTCCGCATTTCCGGCCGGGAGCCTCAGGACGCAGGTAAGATCTGTTCATCGTTCCCGGGGTGTCACACGCTGCGATGTGTGCTGCCTCGGGTACGATGAACAACCTGACATGCAATTCTAGAGAGACAGGCACGATGTGTATGCGATGAACGTTTTAACATTCAATCGCACGTACCTGTCACACACTGCAATGTACCTTACAATGCCGGATGTGCGACACTTACGACGTGACCCCGCCAACACATTGTAAGATACACTGCAGCGTGTAAAGCGGGCTTAAGGCTTGTGGCCACAAAAAGGACTCTTAGGGAAACGTTAAAGTATATGTAAGAAATATCTCCAAACAGATACTTTTGGTTAAATGCTCAGATCCCGAGTGCAGTTGACATAATAAATAGTGCATCTTGGTGAACCAATTATCGCCACATAGACAACCATTCATTTCAGTTGCTGCATGTTATATTACATTTCTGCTGTAGTGGCTACTTTTGATGAGTCAGCAATACCATGCTCGGATGCTCAGTGCTAGTGATGAGTGGGCACTACCATGCTCGGATGCTCTGTACTCGTAACTAGTGATGAGCGGGCACTACCATGCTCGGATGCTCTGTACTCGTAGCTAGTGATGAGCGGGCACTACCATGCTCGGGTGCTCAGTACTAGTAACTAGTGATGAGCGGGCACTACCATGCTCGGGTGCTCAGTACTCGTAACTAGTGATGAGTGGGCACTACCATGCTCGGATGCTCTGTACTCGTAACTAGTGATGAGCGGGCACTACCATGCTCAGGTGCTCAGTACTCGTAACTAGTGATGAGGGGGCACTACCATGCTCAGGTGCTCAGTACTCGTAACTAGTGATGAGTGGGCACTACCATGCTCAGGTGCTCAGTACTCGTAACTAGTGTTGAGCGGGCACTACCATGCTCAGGTGCTCAGTACTGGTATCTAGTGATGAGCGGGCACTAACATGCTGGGGTGCTCAGTACTCGTAACTAGTGATGAGCGGGCACTACCATGCTCGGGTGCTCAGTACTGGTATCTAGTGATGAGCGGGCACTAACATGCTCAGGTGCTCTGTACTGGTAACTAGTGATGAGTGAGCACTACCATGCTCGGGTGCTCAGCACTCGTAACTAGGGATGAGTGGGCACTACCATGCTCAGGTGCTCAGTACTTGTAACTAGTGATGAGTGGGCACTACCATGCTCGGGTGCTCAGCACTCGTAACTAGGGATGAGTGGGCACTACCATGCTCAGGTGCTCAGTACTTGTAACTAGTGATGAGCGGGCACTACTATGCTCGGGTGCTGAGTACTCGTAACTAGTGATGAGCGGGCACTATCATGCTCGGGTGCTCAGTACTGGTATCTAGTGATGAGCGGGCACTAACATGCTCAGGTGCTCAGTACTGGTATCTAGTGATGAGCGGGCACTAACATGCTCGGGTGCTCAGTACTCGTAACTAGTGATGAGCGGGCACTACCATGCTCGGGTGCTCAGTACTGGTAACTAGTGATGAGCGGGCACTACCATGCTCAGGTGCTCAGTACTCGTAACTAGTGATGAGCAGGCACTACCATGCTCGGGTGCTCTGTACTAGTAACTAGTGATGAGCGGGCACTAACATGCTCGGGTGCTCAGTACTGGTATCTAGTGATGAGCGGGCACTAACATGCTCAGGTGCTCAGTACTGGTAACTAGTGATGAGTGGGCACCACCATGCTCGGGTGCTCAGTACTGGTATCTAGTGATGAGCGGGCACTAACATGCTCGGGTGCTTAGTACTCGTAACTAGTGATGAGCGGGCACTACCATGCTCGGGTGCTCAGTACTGGTATCTAGTGATGAGCGGGCACTAACATGCCCGGGTGCTCAGTACTCGTAACTAGTGATGAGTGGGCACTACCATGCTCAGGTGCTTAGTACTGGTAACTAGTGATGAGTGGGCACTACCATGCTCAGGTGCTCAGTACTCGTAACTAGTGATGAGTGGGCACTACCATGCTCAGGTGCTCAGTACTCGTAACTAGTGATGAGGGGGCACTACCATGCTCAGGTGCTCAGTACTCGTAACTAGTGATGAGTGGGCACTACCATGCTCAGGTGCTCAGTACTCGTAACTAGTGTTGAGCGGGCACTACCATGCTCAGGTGCTCAGTACTGGTATCTAGTGATGAGCGGGCACTAACATGCTCGGGTGCTCAGTACTGGTAACTAGTGATGAGTGGGCACCACCATGCTCGGGTGCTCAGTACTGGTATCTAGTGATGAGCGGGCACTAACATGCTCAGGTGCTCAGTACTGGTAACTAGTGATGAGTGGGCACCACCATGCTCGGGTGCTCAGTACTGGTATCTAGTGATGAGCGGGCACTAACATGCTCGGGTGCTTAGTACTCGTAACTAGTGATGAGCGGGCACTACCATGCTCGGGTGCTCAGTACTGGTATCTAGTGATGAGCGGGCACTAACATGCTCAGGTGCTCAGTACTGGTAACTAGTGATGAGTGGGCACTACCATGCTCGGGTGCTCAGTACTGGTATCTAGTGATGAGCGGGCACTAACATGCCCGGGTGCTCAGTACTCGTAACTAGTGATGAGCGGGCACTACCATGCTCGGGTGCTCAGTACTGGTATCTAGTGATGAGCGGGCACTAACATGCTCGGGTGCTCAGTACTCGTAACTAGTGATGAGCGGGCACTACCATGCTCGGGTGCTCAGTACTGGTAACTAGTGATGAGCGAGCACTACCATGCTCGGGTGCTCTGTACTAGTAACTAGTGATGAGCGGGCACTAACATGCTCGGGTGCTCAGTACTGGTATCTAGTGATGAGCGGGCACCACCATGCTCGGGTGCTCAGTACTCATAACTAGTGATGAGCGGGCACTACCATGCTCGGGTGCTCAGTACTGGTATCTAGTGATGAGCGGGCACTACCATGCTCGGGTGCTCTGTACTCGTAACTAGTGATGAGCGGGCACTACCATGCTCAGGTGCTCAGTACTGGTAACTAGTGATGAGAGGGCACTACCATGCTCAGGTGCTCAGTACTGGTAACTAGTGATGAGCGGGCACTACCATGCTCAGGTGCTCAGTACTGGTAACTAGTGATGAGCGGGCACTACCATGCTCAGGTGCTCAGTACTCGTAACTAGTGATGAGCGGGCACTACCATGCTCAGGTGCTCAGTACTCGTAACTAGTGTTGAGCGGGCACTACCATGCTCAGGTGCTCAGTACTCGTAACTAGTGATGAGCGAGCACTACCATGCTCAGGTGTTCAGTACTGGTAACTAGTGATGAGCGGGCACTACCATGCTCAGGTGCTCAGTACTGGTAACTAGTGATGAGCGGGCACTACCATGCTCAGGTGCTCAGTACTCGTAACTAGTGATGAGCGGGCACTACCATGCTCAGGTGCTCAGTACTAGTAACTAGTGATGAGCGGGCACTACCATGCTCGGGTGCTCAGTACTGGTAACTAGTGATGAGCGGGCACTACCATGCTCAGGTGCTCAGTACTCGTAACTAGTGATGAGCGGGCACTACCATGCTCAGGTGCTCAGTACTCGTAACTAGTGATGAGCGGGCACTACCATGCTCGGGTGCTCAGTACTGGTAACTAGTGATGAGCGGGCACTACCATGCTCAGGTGCTCAGTACTGGTAACTAGTGATGAGCGGGCACTACCATGCTCAGGTGCTCAGTACTCGTAACTAGTGATGAGCGGGCACTACCATGCTCAGGTGCTCAGTACTGGTAACTAGTGATGAGCGGGCACTACCATGCTCAGGTGCTCAGTACTGGTAACTAGTGATGAGCGGGCACTACCATGCTCAGGTGCTCAGTACTCGTAACTAGTGATGAGGGGGCACTACCATGCTCAGGTGCTCTGTACTCGTAACTAGTGATGAGCGGGCACTACCATGCTCAGGTGCTCAGTACTGGTAACTAGTGATGAGCGGGCACTACCATGCTCGGGTGTTTGATACTCATAACAAGCATTTTAGCACTTGAATGGACTGCGCTTTAGGATAGAGGTTTTCTGAAACTAGAAAACCCCTTTAAGGAATTTTGTTGTAAAAAAATTTCCGAAAATCTTTTGAGCTTAATTTGTTTTTTCACACTACCACTAAGGGACTGTAATCTTCTGGTAACTCACTGCATAGCAGTCTATTTGCACCCTGCTTGGTCTTGATGTTGTATTGCTGCAGAAAAGCCTAATCCTTCTACCTAAATACTTACTGTATATCACAAAAGTGAGTACACCCCTCACATTTTTGTAAGTATTTTATTATATCTATTCATGGGACAACCCTGAAGATATGACCCTGTAATGCAATGTACAGTGTCAGTGTGCAGCTTGTATAACAGGGGAAATGTGGTGCCCTCTAAATAACTGAACACACAGCCATTAATGTCTAAACTGCTGGCAATAAAAGTGAGTACACCCCTAAGTGAAAATGGCCAAAATATGCCAGAAGTGTGAACATTTTGTGTGGCTGCCATTATTTTTTTAGTGCTGCCTTAATTCTCTTGGGCCTGGAGGTCACTAGAGCTTCACAGCAGCTGATGGATCCTCTTCCATCCTCCACGACGTGTGCAAAGGTTATTGTGAAGAGAGGGGGAGCAGGTCAGCTGTGATATCACCTATTGTAACTGGTGGATCCTGGCTTTTCAGAGCGGTTTCCTGCCATTGTAATCCTGCCTCTGATGATAAAGACAATGCTGTAAACTCTTCCTAAATGGACACAAAGTATGAGCCTATAGAACCCTTAGTGGTCAGTGTGAAAATTGCATGATTTATAAAAAAAATATATATATATATATAATATTTATATGTGTGTGTGTGTGTGTGTGTGTATATATAATTAATATATATATATATATATATATATATATATATAATATATATATATTTATATGTGTGTGTGTGTGTCTGTGTATATGTGTGTGTCTGTGTATATAATTAATATATATATATATATATATATATATATATATATATATATATATATATATATATATATATATATATATATAAAATTATATTTCTTCGGCGCTCTATTGGGAGACCCAGACGATTGGGTGTATAGCACTGCCTCCGGAGGCCACACAAAGCAATTACACTAAAAAGTGTAAGGCCCCTCCCCTTCTGGCTATACACCCCCAGTGGGATCACTGGCTCACCAGTTTTCTGCTTTGTGCGAAGGAGGTCAGACATCCACGCATAGCTCCACTGTTTGTAGTCAGCAGTAGCTGCTGGCTCTATCGGATGGAAGAAAAGAGGGCCCATATAGGGCCCCCAGCATGCTCCCTTCTCACCCGCGGTGGTGCTTGTAAGGTTGAGGTACCTATTGCTGGTACAGAGGCTGGAGCCCACATGCTGTTTTCCTTCCACATCCCCTGGAGGGCTCTGTGGAAGTGGGATCTTGCCGGCCCCCAAGCCCTGGGGCCGGGCTCCATCCACAGACCCATAGAACCTGCTGGATTGGGAGCGGGAGTGCCGTTCAGGGACAAGGCCCTGCAACTTTCAGGTACTCTGTGTCCCCGGCAGGCACGGACACTCTCAGGGCTTGCTGAGCGTTGTAGTGCGCCGGGGACAGTAGCGCTGTACGCTGGGGGTTAGGTCACTGCAGCTTTGCTGAGTGACGTTGTGTGTTGGGAACTACTGCGCCGACCGCTCCTGGAGCGGCGGCGCAGCTGCGACTTGTGGTGCGCCGGGGGCTTTGCGCCGACCGCGCTTTTACGGCGGCGGCGCTTCTAACTTTAGCCCCCGGCTTCTGCGGCCTAGCGCCGCTTCGTTCCCGCCCCCACCCTGTCAATCAGGGTAGGGGAAAGACGCTGCTCAATGGCAGCGCCGAGGGCTGGAGCCTTATTTACATGCTCCAGCCCTCTCACTAGGCACAAGGGGAAGCAGACTTCCCGCTCTTCGTCGGTGTACGCCCAGGGCCCGCCCCCCCTCTCCACAAGGACGCCGGCAGCCATTACACATGCGATCTGGCTGGGGAAAGGCAGCAGGCTCTGGGAGACCCAGACTAGAGGGATTTCTGGCGACCACACACCGCTCCTAAGCGGGCGGTAAGCTGCACAGTAGTGCTGGCCCCACTAGTGCCTCAGTGATATATTAGTGTACTTTTTTCTTGGTACCATATATATATATAGTTGCACTGTAAGGTCGCTTCTTGGCTGGACACCCTGTACTGCTCTGAGGAGGCAGCAACATGTCATCCGCAAAACGCAAGGCTGCCAAGGCACGGGCTGTGTACACTGTTTGTACTGCATGTGGGGCTGATCTACCGGCAGGCTCCAATGATTCACATTGTGTGCAATGTTCAGTCCCAGTGGCACTTCGTCAGCCAGAGCCTAATGTGGTGGTAGCCCAGGCAGAGACGCCTGTGAACCCTGCCCCGGTGACGGGGACAGACTTTGCAGTGTTTGCTGATAAAATGTCTGAGGCTATGACAAAAATCCTGGAGACCTTGCAGGCCAGGCCGGTTCCTCAGACCATGGACACTGCTGTGGCTATGCTCTCTAGTCCCCCTCAGTTGGAACTAATCCGTACTTCAAGGGGGTCTCAAGCATCACAAGCTGAAGTCTCTGACTCAGATGACAGTCCCAGGCAGCCTAAGCGAGCTCGCTGGGAAAGACCCTCGACGTCATCACACTGCTCAGGGTCTCAGCGAGAAGAATCTCTCTGTGATGAGACTGAGGACGGTGATCAGGATTCTAATCCTGAGGCCCCTCTCAATCTGGATGCCCCTGATGGTGACGCCATGGTTAATGACCTTATATCGGCGATTAATAGACTGTTGGATATTTCTCCCCCAGCCCCTTCTGCAGAGGAGGCAGCTGCACAGCAGGAGAAGTTCCATTTCCTGTATCCCAAGCGTAAATTAAGTGCTTTTTTGGACCACTCTGACTTCAGAGAATCAATCCAGAAGCACGACGCTCATCCAGACAAGCGTTTCTCTAAGCGTTCTAAGGATACCCGTTATCCTTTTCCCGCTGAAGTGGCCAAACGCTGGACCCAGTGCCCAAAGGTGGATCCCCCAATTTCCAAGCTTGCGGCTAGATCCATAGTCGCAGTAGAGGATGGCGCTTCACTTAAAGATGCCAACGACAGACAGATGGACCTTTGGTTGAAATCTGTCTATGAAGCTATCGGCGCGTCGTTTGCTCCAGCATTCGCGGCCGTGTGGGCACTACAAGCTATTTCAGCTGGTTTAGCACAGGTGGATGCTATCATACATCCAGCGGTGCCGCAAGTGGCGTCCCTAACTTCGCAAATGTCTGCGTTTGCGACCTATGCTATCAATGCTGTCCTAGAATCTACGAGCCGTACCTCGATGGCGGCCGCCAATTCTGTGGTTTTGCGCAGAGCCTTATGGTTAAAGGACTGGAAAGCAGATGCTGGTTCCAAAAAATGCTTAACCAGCTTGCCATTATCTAGAGACAGACTGTTTGGTGAGCCATTGGCTGAAATCATAAAACAGTCCAAGGGTAAGGACTCTTCCTTGCCACAGCCCAGAGCAAGTAAACCTCAACAGAAAAAGTGGCAGTCGAGGTTTCGGTCCTTTCGAGGCTCGGGCAAGCCCCAATTCTCCTCGTCCAAAGGGACTCAGAAAGGACAAGGGAGCTCAGATTCCTGGCGGGCTCACTCACGCCCCAGGAAAGCAAATGGAGGAACCGCTTCCAAGGCGGCTACCTCATGACTTTCGGCCTCCTCCCTCCGCATCCTCGGTCGGTGGCAGGCTCTCCCGCTTTTGCGACATTTGGCTGTCACAGGTCAAAGACCGGTGGGTAACAGACATTTTGTCTCGCGGGTACAGAATAGAGTTCAGTTCTCGGCCTCCACTTCGGTTCTTCAGAACCTCCCCACACCCCAACCGAGCAGATGCCCTGCTGCAGGCGGTGGACTCTCTAAGAGCAGAAGGAGTCGTGATCCCTGTCCCCCCTCAGGAACGGGGGCGAGGATTTTACTCCAATCTCTTTGTGGTTCCAAAAAAGGACGGCTCCTTCCGTCCTGTTCTGGACCTAAAACTGCTCAACAAGCATGTGAACGCCAGGCGGTTCCGGATGGAATCCCTCCGCTCAGTCATTGCCTCAATGTCTCAAGGAGATTTCCTAGCATCAATAGACATCAAAGATGCTTATCTCCACGTGCCGATTGCTACGGAGCACCAACGCTTTCTGCGCTTCGTGATAGGAGACGAACATCTTCAGTTCGTGGCTCTGCCATTTGGTCTGGCGACAGCCCCCCGGGTGTTCACCAAGATCATGGCAGCAGTGGTAGCAGTCTTGCACTCTCACGGACACTCTGTGATCCCTTACTTGGACGATCTACTGGTCAAGGCACCCTCTCAGGAGGCATGCCAACTCAGCCTGAATTTTGCACTGGAGACTCTCCAGGCGTTCGGGTGGATCATCAACTTCCCAAAGTCAAATCTGTCACCGACCCAATCACTAACGTATCTTGGCATGGAGTTTCATACTCTCTCAGCGATAGTGAAGCTTCCGCTGAGCAAGCAGCGGTCACTACAGACAGGGGTGCAGGCTCTCCTTCAAGGTCAGTCGCACTCCTTAAGACGCCTCATGCACTTCCTCGGGAAGATGGTGGCGGCAATAGAGGCGGTTCCGTTTGCGCAGTTTCATCTGCGTCCACTTCAATGGGACATTCTCCGCCAATGGGACGGGAAGTCGACATCCCTGGACAGGAAAGTCTCCCTTTCCCAGACGGCCAAGGACTCTCTGCAGTGGTGGCTCCTTTCCACCTCATTATCACAGGGAAGATCCTTCCTACCACCGTCCTGGGCGGTGGTCACGACAGACGCGAGTCTGTCAGGGTGGGGAGCAGTGTTTCTCCACCACAGGGCTCAGGGTACGTGGACTCAGCAGGAGTCCAGCCTTCAGATCAATGTTCTGGAAATCAGAGCAGTGTTTCTTGCCCTACTAGCCTTCCAGCAGTGGCTGGAAGGGAAGCAGATCCGAATTCAATCGGACAACTCCACAGCGGTGGCATACATCAATCACCAAGGAGGGACTCGCAGTCGGCAAGCCTTCCAGGAAGTCCGGCGCATTATGATGTGGGTGGAAGCCACGGCCTCCACCATATCCGCAGTTCACATCCCCGGCGTAGAAAACTGGGAAGCAGACTTCCTCAGTCGCCAGGGCATGGACGCAGGGGAATGGTCCCTTCACCCGGACGTGTTTCAGGAAATCTGTCACCGATGGGGAAGGCCGGACGTCGACCTAATGGCGTCCCGGCACAACAACAAGGTCCCAACATTCATGGCACGGTCTCGCGATCAAAGAGCTCTAGCAGCAGACGCCCTAGTGCAAGATTGGTCGCAGTTCCGGCTCCCTTATGTGTTTCCACCTCTGGCACTCTTGCCCAGAGTGCTACGCAAGATCAGATCCGACTGCAGCCGCGTCATACTCGTCGCTCCAGACTGGCCGAGGAGGTCGTGGTATCCGGATCTGTGGCATCTCACGGTCGGCCAACCGTGGGCACTACCAGACCGACCAGACTTACTGTCCCAAGGGCCGTTTTTCCATCGGAATTCTGCGGCCCTGAACCTGACTGTGTGGCCATTGAGTCCTGGATCCTAACGTCTTCAGGATTGTCCCAAGGGTTCGTTGCCACCATGAGACAGGCTAGGAAGCCCACGTCTGCTAAGATCTACCACAGAACGTGGAGGATATTTTTATCCTTGTGCTCTGCTCAGGGAGTGTCTCCCTGGCCATTTGCATTACCTACCCTTCTTTCTTTCCTCCAATCTGGGTTAGAAAAAGGTTTGTCGCTCGGCTCCCTTAAAGGGCAAGTCTCGGCGCTGTCCGTCTTTTTTCAGAAGCGTCTAGCACGACTTTCTAAGGTGCGCACGTTCCTACAGGGGGTTTGCCATATAGTTCCCCCGTACAAGCGGCCGTTAGATCCATGGGATCTGAACAGGGTACTAGTTGCCCTCCAGAAGCCGCCCTTCGAGCCTCTGAAGGAGGTTTCACTTTCTAGACTATCACAGAAAGTGGCTTTTCTGGTAGCGATCACATCTCTTCGGAGAGTGTCTGAGCTAGCAGCGTTGTCTTCCAAGGCTCCCTTCCTGGTCTTCCACCAGGACAAGGTAGTGCTGCGCCCCATTCAGGAGTTTCTCCCGAAGGTGGTATCCTCTTTTCATCTTAATCAGGATATCTTTTTGCCTTCGTTTTGTCCTCATGCAGTTCATCGGTATGAGAAGGATTTACATTTGTTAGATCTGGTGAGAGCACTCAGAATCTACATTTCCCGCACAGCGCCCCTGCGCCGTTCGGATGCACTCTTTGTCCTTGTCGCTGGTAAGCGCAAAGGGTCGCAGGCTTCTAAGGCCACCCTGGCTCGATGGATCAAAGAACCAATTCTTGAAGCCTACCGTTCTGCGGGGCTTCAGGTTCCATCAGGGCTAAAGGCCCATTCTACCAGAGCCGTGGGTGCGTCCTGGGCATTACGTCACCAGGCTACGGCTCAACAGGTGTGCCAGGCAGCTACCTGGTCGAGTCTGCACACTTTCACCAAACATTATCAGGTGCATACCTATGCTTCGGCGGACGCCAGCCTAGGTAGAAGAGTCCTGCAGGCGGCAGTTGCCTCCCCGTAGGGGAGGGCTGTCTTGCAGCTCTAACATGAGGTATTTCTTTACCCACCCAGGGACAGCTTTTGGACGTCCCAATCGTCTGGGTCTCCCAATAGAGCGCCGAAGAAGAAGGGAATTTTGTTACTTACCGTAAATTCCTTTTCTTCTAGCTCTTATTGGGAGACCCAGCACCCGCCCTGTTGTCCTTCGGGATTTTTGGTTTGTTTGCGGGTACACATGTTGTTCATGTTGAATGGTTTTCAGTTCTCCGATGTTACTCGGAGTGAATTTGTTTAAACCAGTTATTGGCTTTCCTCCTTCTTGCTTTTGCACTAAAACTGGTGAGCCAGTGATCCCACTGGGGGTGTATAGCCAGAAGGGGAGGGGCCTTACACTTTTTAGTGTAATTGCTTTGTGTGGCCTCCGGAGGCAGTGCTATACACCCAATCGTCTGGGTCTCCCAATAAGAGCTAGAAGAAAAGGAATTTACGGTAAGTAACAAAATTCCCTTCATTTATTATATATTTTTACCCATTCATTTATATGGTAGAAAAACTTTGATGGGGATTTGAAGAAAAAAAAAAGGTTAAATCTGCATGGAAAAAATAAGCGGCATGTCCAGGAGATGTCAGAAATATCATTCACGTTGCTAGGACTGTAAACTGCTGCAAAAACGCAATGTGTGAACAAGCCCTTACACCTGTGGGAATATGGTCGATAAAGGACGTCTGCAAAGCGCATGGGTCATATATAATATTTGTTTCTTTTTGTTTTGTTTTTTTTTTTGGTATACGGCGCACTTTTTCCCTCCAAATTAGGGGCTTGTCTTATAATGCTAATGTAGCACAATGGCAGGAAGGGGCGCAGCGGTGGAGTGGGGTCGCAACTGCAGGGCGGCGGCATGAGATGAAAACCTCATTCTCCCTCTGCACAGATCACTCATTAGACTACACTTGGAGTATTGTGTACAATTTTGAGCCCCGGTGGTCAAGAATGACATTACTGAACTTGAAAGGGTTCAGAGGCGGGAAACTAAAATAATGGAGTGGGTGCATTACTATCCCAAGAAAGGTTACCAAAATTTGGTCTATTTACTCTACAAAAGAGAAGACTTAGGGGAGACCTAATAAACATGTACAAATACATCAGGGGGCCATATAGAGATCTCTCCCATCATCTGTTTGTACCAAGGACTATGACATGAACAAGGGGATCTTCTCTTCGTTTGGAGGAAAGAAAAATTTCTGCACCAGCATAGAAGAGGGTTCTTCACGGTAAGAGCAGTGAGGCTGGAACTCTCCTCCTGAGGAAGTGGTGACGGCCAACTCACTGAATTTAAGAGAGGAATGGAGGCTTTTCCTGATAGCAACAGTATAGAAGGTTATAAATAACATAATATTACAGGTAGATAGGTGACCCAGCTTAGGAGTCGGGCAATAATTTTTTTCCCTATGAAGAAAATTGGCTTCTACTCTGGGTTTTTGCCTTCCACAGGTTCAACACCGGAGAACAGCGGCACTAAAAATAGGCTGAACTAGATGGACATCAGGTCTTCCTTCAGCCCTAGAAACTATGTTACTATGAGTGGGGCAATGCTGCGGACCTGGGAGGAGGGGGTATCGTGGCGGTGTGATGCAGGTGCCATTGATCTCCAGGCAGTGGATGAGATGAGCTTCAGGAAAGCAGCTGCAGAGGCAGAGCATGCGCAGGCAGATTGAGTTCTCGGAGACATGAGATATCTGTGCATTCACTGCCTCTGCAGCCATTTTCCTGAAGCCCATCGTGTCCACTCCCTGAGTTTTTATGGTGACCATATCATACCATCACTACATCCCCTCCTCCCAGGGACTGATGCTGCCGTCTTTCAACTGTGACCCTGCCTCGTGTGACCCTGCCTCGTGTGACCCTGCCTCCTTCGACCCTGCCTCCTTCGACCCTGCCTCGTGTGACCCCACTCTATCGCTGCTGCGCACCCCCCTCCCCCCTGCCCCACTCAGTGAACTATATCCAGATTATAAAATGGATTTTAGGATTATAAGGGTATGTGCGCATGCTGCAGACATTTGTTTGCACTAAAAAATGCACCTTATGGGTGAAAAATGCACAAAAAACCCATGCGTTTTTGGTGCGTTTTTTTTTTTTTATTATTATTGCATTCAATGGCAGGGTGGATTAAGAAAACGAAAACGCACCAAGAATTTACACGCTGCTTCTTTTTTCTGCAAATAAAACTGCATGGAAAAAAGTAGCAACGTGCGCACAGCGCTTATGGATTGTCATTGATTTTACTGGGATAAGGCAACAACCTGCACCAAAAACTGTATAGGGCCTTAAGGTGGCTTTACACGCAACTATATCGCTAACGAGATGTCGTTGGGGTCACGGAATTCGTCACGCACATCCGGCCTCATTAGCGACGTCGTTGTGTGTGAAATGCATGAACGACCGCTAACTATCAAAATTACTCACCTTATCGTTGATTGTTTACACGTCGTTCAAATCCCAAATATCGTTGCTGTTGCCGGACGCAGGTTGTTGGTCATTCCTGAGGAAGCACACATCGCTACGTGTGACACCGCAGGAACTACTAAGAACACCTTACCTGCGTCCTCTGGCAACGAGGTGGGCGTCACTTTCCTGCGCCTGCTCTCCGCACCTCCGCTTATATTGGACGGCTGCATAGTGACGCCGCACGAACCGCCCCCTTAGAAAAGAGGCTCTTCGCCGGCCACAGCGACGTCGCTAGGCAGGTAAGTCCGTGTGACGGGTCCTAGCGTTATTGTGCGCTACGGGCAGCGATTTGCCCGTGATGCACAAACGACGGGGGCGTGTCAAGCCCCCTTATGACAGATCCCCTTTAACATTAAAAAAATTCATTTTTTCCTCTTTTCTTCCTCTAAATTTGGGGTGCGACTTATAATCCGAAAAATACATTTTCTGTTCATCAGCTGGGCGTCGCGCCCTTTACCCAAGCTGTATGTGTAAATAATGTATGTACCCAGAATCAATAGCGGCGGAGGTTAAGGAAGCGGCTTTATAAATTGGATTGAGACAGGACATCCAGACAGACGTATCCCAGCACAATGTGGATAACAAGGATGCCTCGCCTTTGTCTGCTATACGTCCTGCTTGGACGGCTGCCATTTATCTTGTAAGGTCGGCGGTAAAGAATAATGACAAAGGTGGAGTGCGCACATTAATACCGGAGTTCAATTTGTTTACTCCTGTTATTAAAACCTTGTTGAATTAAAAACTATTTGTATGGCGGTACTTAATTTACTTAACACGTCTAATTTGTTCTGCCTCATCAGTGCGGGAGGGGACGAGCAGTAATTAATGATACCGCCTCCAATTTTTTTTTTTTTTAACATACCAATAAACACTCCATCAGAAAAGATGGAAGTGAAGCCGCGACCTCTGTTATTTTTGCCTAATTTTTTCTTTTTTTTTTTTTTTCTTTTCCAGGGGATCAGTAAAACGAGTGATAAGCGCAATGAACCAAATGGATCAGCGGCGACACGAAAAGTTTGCAAACCAGTTTAATTATGCATTAAATTAAAACCCGCCAGAGAAGGAGATAAAGCGTCCGGCCGCCTGCTACATGGAAGACTTGTTTTAAGGACCTTTTTTTTTTTTTAAAGAAAAATTGTTGTAATATATTGAGAAAATTTCCCACTAATGGTTATGTCTTAACTTATTTGCATAATTTGTTGTACCTACTTTATGAAATTTTATTTAAAAAAAGATTTTATAGATTTGTAGGTTATTTTAAAGAAAATTGCAATTGTAGAAAAAAAAATGAAATAGACGTGAAGGAATATTAGAATTTAGCCCAAACACCGGTGTGCAAAGGAAATGGTGATCTGGGAAGATTAGACTTTATATAAATTTTTTAAAGTTATTTAAAAGTAATTTTTAAAATATTTTTTAAATATTTTGTATAATTTGTTTTTATTGTTGGTTTATTTTTTGTTCACTTGCTCTGCTCTCAAGGTGAAAGCAAACAGCGAGTTGGAAGGTAGTATTCAAGTCTACAAAAGTGACACTACATTTTTGGATTTGCCCGTTTCCCATCAGTAAGATCCCCCACTGATTACCAGAATGGGTGACCTCTTGTCTAGGAGTCTGACAATTAGCTTTGAGTCCTGCTTGAGTGTGACAATTAGGCTGGAGTCACCCTTGAGTGTGACAATTAGGCTGGAGTCCTGCTTGAGTGTGGCAATTAGGCTGGAGTCCTGCTTGAGTGTGGCAATTAGGCTGGAGTCCTGCTTGAGTGTGACAATTAGGCTGGAGTCCTGCTTGAGTGTGGCAATTAGGCTGGAGTCCTGCTTGAGTGTGACAATTAGGCTGGAGTCCTGCTTGAGTGTGGCAATTAGGCTGGAGTCCTGCTTGAGTGTGGCAATTAGGCTGGAGTCCTGCTTGAGTGTGGCAATTAGGCTGGAGTCCTGCTTGAGTGTGACAATTAGGCTGGAGTCCTGCTTGAGTGTGACAATTAGGCTGGAGTCCTGCTTGAGTGTGGCAATTAGGCTGGAGTCCTGCTTGAGTGTGGCAATTAGGCTGGAGTCCTGCTTGAGTGTGGCAATTAGGCTGGAGTCCTGCTTGAGTGTGGCAATTAGGCTGGAGTCCTGCTTGAGTGTGGCAATTAGGCTGGAGTCCTGCTTGAGTGTGGCAATTAGGCTGGAGTCCTGCTTGAGTGTGGCAATTAGGCTGGAGTCCTGCTTGAGTGTGGCAATTAGGCTGGAGTCCTGCTTGAGTGTGGCAATTAGGCTGGAGTCCTGCTTGAGTGTGGCAATTAGGCTGGAGTCCTGCTTGAGTGTGGCAATTAGGCTGGAGTCCTGCTTGAGTGTGGCAATTAGGCTGGAGTCCTGCTTGAGTGTGGCAATTAGGCTGGAGTCCTGCTTGAGTGTGGCAATTAGGCTGGAGTCCTGCTTGAGTGTGGCAATTAGGCTGGAGTCCTGCTTGAGTGTGGCAATTAGGCTGGAGTCACCCTTGAGTGTGACAATTAGGCTAGAGTCACACTTGAGTGTGACTCTCCTGAGGATCAGATCACAGTGCCTGGACCGGCCGGTGGCTCGCCTGAAAGGAGCCGGTCAGCGTCATGTATTTCTATGCAGCTGGCCCACTCCTTGGCCGTTCCGGGCACTGTGATCCGCTCATCACACGAGCCAAAAGCAAGTCTGACTCTAGCCTTATAGTTGAGCCATTTTTTCTTTCCCTTCTTCTGCTTTGATCACTCCGGCACAGATGAAATCCGTCTACAGAAGTCTAAACACAAAGAGATGAGATTACATCGTAAAGTCTATAGGTAGACTGCGAGAAGAGAAGCTGAAGAAGACAGAGACGTGCACAGATCTAGTGTGGCTTTTAGGGAGTTTTACAACTTACCCTCAGAGTTAGATTCACAGCTACACTGCTCAGTACCACTGTATAATGTGATCCCTGCGGCTACTGCTAAATATGTGGTAAACAGAGAAAGCAGGGCAGGAATCCCTCATCTCTGTGTGTACAGTGGGTGGGAGACATCACATCATTGTAGTCTCCACCCAAAATGAACTGAAAATTGGCCAACAGACGGGAGAACTGGTGAAACATGCAGAACACAAGTCATATATATTATATACACACACCGTATTTTTTAGATTACAAAATGGGAGGAAAATGGGGGGGTGCGTCTTATAAGCTGAATGTAGCTTATTGGGGGATGATGGAGAGGGGTCACAGGAGACGGGCGATGCTACGGGCTGTGTGTTGTTCTGTTGGCGATGCTGTTGCTGCAGGCATTGCTGGTGCTGATGTCAGACTGTGCTCGCTGCGGGGGGGTCAGACAGGGGCTATCCTGAAAATTTAGATGGTGCAGGCTTCAAATAACGTCGCGCGAAATTGGCGCGTCCGCAGATTGAGTTCTTGGCTCAAGATCTCATCTGCGCATGCGCTATCTCTGGTCCATTGAATTCCCTGCAGCGGACTTAAGAAAAATGGAGTCCGGAAGTAGCATGTGCCCAGATGAGATATCAGTTTGTAACTGAGCCGATAGCTCAATCTGTGCCCACGCCGACTCTGGATGCACTTTTATTGAAGCCCCCACCACCGACAGTTTCTGGATGTTCTGGTCTCCCAGCACCCGCGGCACAGCCTGCAGCATCGCCTTACTCCAGCACTGCCCCTGTGACCCCGTTCCACCACCACCACCAAAGACACAATTGTTGTCCCGATTAGACAAGGGTCTACCCTGTCTGTATGCACAAGACACCATCAATGATAGTTATTAACATGGAAAAGGTTAGTACAGTGTATACATCATAACCTTTAGATAGGAGCATATAAAAATATATTTGTTGAAACCAGTAGCTGCCACAAAAAGAACCAAAGCCTATAATAAGATAAATAGTAAAAGTCAAATACCGGCTGAGTGGGCTTCATCAGGGGAGGTTGGCAACATGCGCCCCTGATGAAGCTCAGTTTGTAGCGGCGATACGCGTGGGTTACACATCTGTTATTCATTGATCATCTTTATATATTCTACATTATTTCATTGGTTGATGTGCATTATTTGTGTCACCATATTTAACGTACCTCCCTCGGTGGGGCTACGTTATTTGGTTGTTCCTATTTACCTTAGCTTTATTATAGGCTTTTGGAGGGTTTTTTTGTGGTTTCAACATATGTTTTTACATCTATCTTATGTTTATGGTGTATATGCTGTCCTAGCCTTTTTCATGTTGATAATTATCATTGATGGTGTCCTGTGCATACAGACATCGGAGACCACCAGTGTCTAATCGGGACTTGGTCCGTTCTTTTCATCACAGCCCTTTTTTTTTGTATTCAAAAAATATTTTTTAAAGGTGATCCTGAATGTGTCCATACCTCTTTCCTTGGTATGCGTAGTCTGATCCCTTATTATTACAATTAGTGCCCTCTACAATTTCTCTTCTCGGTTCTAAGAGAGAGGATACAATTTAGTATGTTGGGGGCCGCTATGCACGTGGTGGGCGCCAGGGATCTAGTGTAAGTAAAGGATATTTTTGTGGGTCTTTTGTTCACCTTTATAAAAAAAATACCAATATAGTTATGATTTGACTTATCAAAAACAATATATTGGAAAATTGCAAGTGCGCTCCTTTTTGTGCCATATATCTGTTCTTTTTCTGTTTTGTATTTCTTCTGCATTACATATTTATATTCTGGTATTTTAATAAAAGGTATAATATTTTGATGACCCCTGCAGTGCATGTGTGTGTATATATAGATATTTAGTACGATAAAACAGTTTGCAGACGTCTCCCTTTAGGGTACATGCACACACCACACCATCTTTTTGGAGCGGAAATGGAGGAAATTCTACAAATCCGCAGCAAAAGTTGGATTTTCCGCGCAGTGTTTTCACTAAAGCAGGCAGACTGAACGTTTTTTTTATGTTTTTTTTTTTTTTCACATTTACTAAAAAGGTTGAAAAAGTGCTCAGAAAATGACAAAGTACCTAAAAAAAAAAAAAAAAGATAAAGATGGTTTAAGCATACAAAACTCAAGAGAAAAGGAGGGAATGACCAGTCCAGTGGGTGTCACTGCTCTCTGGTCCGGCGCCTTCTCTCTGCTGCGATTGCCGTCCTTCTCAGCTACGGGTGGATGATGCGTCGTACGTTATCTATGCAGAGGCCAGCATTGTGCTCCTGCGCATGCGCACTTTGATCTACCCTGGGGATCATCAAGATGTTTTCCTGCAAAATAGAGGAGCTTTTTTATGTTCTTTTTGCTCAGCAACGGTTTTCGTCTTGGATCTCTGCCATGCAGCCATTTTTGCTCACTTTCTTTCTTATCGTGGAGTCATGAACACTGACCTTAACTGAGACAAGTGAGGCCTGCAGTTCTTAGGATGCCCTAGGGTCTTTTGTGACCTCTTTCATGAGTCGTCGCTGCTCTCTTGGGGTAATTTTTGTTAGCCTGACACTCCTTGGAAGGTTCACCACTGTTCCGTTTTCGCCATTTGTGGATAATGGCTCTCACTGTGGTTTGCTGGAGTCCAAAAGCTTTAGAAATGGCTTTTATAACCTTTACCAGAGTGATGGATTTCAATTACTTTGGTTCTCATTTGTTCCTGAATTTCTTTGGATCATGGCATGACATCTAGCTTTTGAGGATCTTTTGGTCTACTTCACTTTGTCAGGCAGGTCCTATTTAAGTGATTTCTTGATTGAGAACAGGTGTGGCAGTAATCAGGTCTCGATGTGGCTAGAAAAATTCAACCCCGCTTCCTAAAGATGTGATAAACCCCAGTTAATTTATGTTTCAAGGGAGAGGGGGCAATCACTTTTTTACACAGGGCCTTATAGGTTTGGACTTCATTTTCCTTAATAAAAAATACCTTCATTTCTAAACTGCATTTTGTGTTTACTTGTGTTATCTTTGTCTAATATTTACATTTAAGTGTGACAAACATGCAATAAAATAAGAAATCAGGAAGAGGGTGAAAACTTACATGTGTCTTAGGCTATGTGCGCACAGTGCGTTTTTGCGCGTTTTTCGGGTGCGTTTTTGGCCTCAAAACTGCAGGACTTTGCTTCCCCAGCAAAGTCTATGAGTTTTCATTTTTGCTGTCCGCACACATCTGGTTTTTTTACCTGCGTTTTTGAGTTAAAAAAAAAAAAATGGACATGTCAGTTCTTTCCTGCGTTTTTCTGCGTTTTCCCCCCATGCAATGCATTGGAAAAACGCAGCAAAACGCAGAGATCAAAAACGCAGTCAAAAACGCACCAAATCGCGGCAAAACCGCATACATTTTTTGATGCGTTTTTTTCGACGCAGGTGCGTTTTTGTGCGTTTTTAGCGGCCAAAAACGCAGCGTCAAAAAGACGCAATGTGCGAACCTAGTCTTATTGGTTAAAATAAAGTTTTACACAGTTTTTTTTATATTGAAAAAAACTGTCAAATACGTTCCAAATACTCCAATTCGTTTCAATGGAAACCCCACTTTACTGTTCATACTATAAGATTTCTCTGATGGGGTTTTATTAAAAAAAACAAAACATGGAAATTGCTCGAAACTTGACGTGATCAAGTCAAAAGCTGCAAAGACTGATGGGGGGGGACAGTTTCAAAAGTAAAATAAACTGCTTTAGTCGCCCTCTTGGTTTGCTGTACCACCTTCAAAAATCTCCATGCAAACCCAAGGCGCCTGCACAATATCTAGTAAAGACGCCACATCAGCACTACAAAGGCATCAGTGCTTTTTTACCTTCCGATGTGGAAGTGAGCGGAATTGGATAACCTCTGAAAGGGGTTGTCACCTGTACATGAAACTTTTCCCAATATATATACAGTTCGTTGTAAAAATCGAAAAAAACCAAAAACACCACAAAAATAAACTGGACTTACCCTACCAGGGTCCATTCCTAAAATGAACTGACTAACCTTGTGGCATTCACATTCGATGCTGGGACCCACATCCTCTCCTCTGGTCCGTAACACCTCCAGTGCACCAAGTATTGAAGCGAATGACATAGAAAACGAGAATCAAGAATCTTAGCTATTTGAAACTTGCCATCAACCATGATTGGGGCCAGCAGCAAGGGAGATGAAATTTTAAGAGTAGCACATAGGTTCTACAGGTCTCTACTCAAGAAGTAGGAGCCTGAGGTAACTCCAGATAAGACGCTACTGGGTAAATGATGGCGATTACCTTATGAGGACCAATAAACCTAGGTCCCCATCTTCCATGAAGAAACCTTAAACTTGATATTCCTGGTAGACAACCACACAGTGATTCACACTTTGGCTGACAAAAAAACGCCAGGTCCAGACCTTATGTTTTCCATCAGCTTCAAATTACTCTGAACCCCTTTCCATACAGAGGAAGTGATGAGGCAAAACATGCCTCCTCAGGAACTCTCAAAACACCCCTACCACTGGAGATGCCATATTTCAGATGGAAACCATATGTACCAAAGATTGTTGACTTGCCAGTAGACTCCTTGTGATGATTATTTAAAGCAAATTCGGCCAATGGTAAAGATGCCCAATTCTCATGGTTCTTGGAGATAAAACACCTAAAGTAAGTTTCCAAATTTTGATTTGTGCGCTCAGTCTGACCACTTGACTGAGGGGAGGGAGACAGAAGAAAAAGGCAACTGCACCCCAAATCGAGCACAAAACGCTTTCCAAAACTTGGAAATAAACTGGGTTCTCCACGCTGAGATTGGGAAACTTCAAGGGGTTCCCAGCAATGTCAACACTTGAGCTAGAGTCTTGGCATTCGAAAGTGTATGTGTAACCTTGGAACATGAGCAAATTCTACAAGAAGACAAATAGTCAACTTTTCTTCCTGGATGACCCGCAATTACAGTGTTGTGAAGTTCTCCAATTATTTTATGGCGCAAATTAGGTGGCTCAAACAACTTCCCTGGAGGGCAAGAGGCCGGGGTATCTCCCTGAGCCTACAATACCTCCCTTCGCCAGGTCTGTGCACAAGGTCGAGATGACCACTCCCTCCTGCAAAATGGGAACAGGGTTCACATGATCACTACCACCAGGGAAGTTGCCAGATAAAGCATCTGCCTTGATGTTTTTAACCCCTGGACGGTAAGTGACAAAATTAAACCTAGTAAAAAAAACAAAGCCCATCTAACCTGCCTACGATTGACACATTTGGCAGGCTCGAGGTATGACAGGTTTTTATGATCTGTGATTACAAAAATGGGATGCATTCCCTGTCTAGCCAATGATGCTATTCCACGAAAAGCCAACTTAATCGCCCAGAGTTGGAAAAGAAAGTGCATGGACACCATTTACCAGGAGACAGACCCTGTGGCAACACAGCCCCCACCCCCACCTCAGATGCATCAACCTCCACATTAAAAGACTGTGTAACATCAGGCTGGATGAGTAGTAGTGGAAAAACATCTTTAAAGAAACAAAGCCTGGAGTCCAACCATTTGGAGAAATCTGATCTCTTTTTTTGTCATGTCAGTGAGAAGCTTTACAATTACCGAATAATTCAGTAAAAGATGGTAAACCCTAGAAAGCACTGCAACTACAATGCTTTCGGGTTTTCTGCATTATCCCAGTCAAATACCGCATGCACCTTCTCTGGATCCATCCAAAATGCCAAAAACGACAACAGGTACCACAAAAATTGCAACCCTTGGACACCACAAACACACTTCTCCAATTTGGCATACAGTTTGTTTCTTAAGATCTGTAATACCTGTTTAATATGTACCTGATGTGATTCTAACCAGATTGTAGCCCCCTTAAATTCAATTTGAAGAACCATTTATCTCCCACAATCTGGTTAAATAAATCTGGAATCAGAGGAAGAAGATATTGGTCTCGATGGTAATCTGATTCGATTCCCAAAAATCCAAACAAGGGCGGAGACCCCCAGCTTTTAATCTTAACAAAGGAGGGTCTAATATGTTATTTCTCCAGACTCTCAGCAATCTTTCATGGCTTGTCTCTCTGGACCATAAAGATTATACAGTCTGGATTTGGGGGGCTATTCTCCAAGAAGCAGATTAATGGGACAGTCGTATACACGATGAGGAGGCGAATCCTAAACACCCCCTCTATGAAAAAAATGCATCCTCAAAAAAAAGACAAAAATGCCAGTAAAGTCTACATTGTGACCTCAGAGAGGGAAGTGTTTAGGTAATTATCAAGACAGTAATGTCCCCAAGGCCACAATTTCCCTGGCTTGCCAATCCACTACAGGAATTTGTTTCACCAACCAGGGTAGACCCCAGGGCTGTGCAGTCGGTAAGCCAAACCTCCGACTCCAACTCCTCAATTTCCCTGATTCAGACTCCAACTCTGACTTCACAACTCATACATTTGAAACCAGAAGTTTCCATACACTCTCTATAAAGACACATCGGCAGGTTTTTCCCACTGTTCTTTATAAAGACACATCTGCAGGTTTTTGCCCTCCCCTCTCTGAAGACACATCTGTAGGTTTTTCCCTCCACTCTATAAAGACATATCTGCAGTTTTTTCCCTTCGCTCTATAAAGACACGTGCAGGTTTTTCCCTCTGCTCTCTATCAAGACACCTCTGCAGGTTTTTCGCACTATCTGACATGACCTCAAAATAAACCTTTCCCATTTTAGGTAAATTAGGAACCAAAATTATTTATATTTGCCAGAATAATCAGAGATAGAAAATGTTTAAGGCATTTTTATTACTTTTCGAAAATTCAAAACTTTCCCTCCGTTTAATTAGTATTTGGTACCACCGCCCTTACACTGTATGACTATGACTTGGGTGAAGCGTTTTGGAACCTTCCACAAGCTTCTCACAATAGTTGGTGGAATTAGGGCGCATTCCTCCTGACAGAACTGGTGTAGCGGAGCTTAGTTTGTAGGTCGCCGCTCGCACCGGCCTTGTCAGCTTTACCCATAAATTTTCAATAGGATTGAGAAAGTATACTGTATATTTATTCACTTATATAGCGCTATTAGTTCCATGGCTCTTTACATACACCTGCAATCAGGGCTTTGTGATGGCCACTCCATAACATTCTTTGCAATCCTTAAGCCACTTTGTAACCAGTCTGGCAGTAGCTTCGAGTCATTGTCTATTTAGAAGACCCATTTCCGCCCAAGCTTTAAGTTCCTGGCTGATTGTCTTGAGGTGTCGGAGGCAACCAGAGCCATGTGTAATGTGAAAGCCAAGGATTGTGGATCCCCCTATAACAACAAGATCATAATCTCCACTCACTGCTCCTCATCCCCATAGAGGAAGGCCAAAGTCTAAAGTACAATCTACAGGCCTACTTGAACACCAATAATTTATCCCTACCCCCTGCAAACCTGACTGGGAGAGCAATTTTGGGCTCTGGGTTGGCCTGTCTGCCCGCAGAATCTCCAAAATCGGGAGTCTGTGACCGCTACTGCTGCTGAAAGGGAAGGGAAGGGGGAGATGGTGACCTCTGAAAAGCCTTTTTAATTGTAATTTTAAAAAAATGTATATATATTTGGCTTCCCTCACTGCCCTAGATAGGTTCTGCACCTATGCGCAGAGCAGGATACCTGACCCTAGGCTTACCCTGATCTAGGCCCTAGGTAGGGAACGGATGGGATGAGCCCACGGATCTCCAGCCAGTTGAGTCTTCAAAAACCTGAAGTGATTGCTTGGGGCTCAGACTGCTTAGACGATTTACTTGGGGCTCAGACTGCTTAGATGATTTCAAGGGGGTTCGGTGGAAGACATGCCTATGGGCCGCAGGTTCAAACTCTGCCCTTTTAGCAGGAGAATGGGTGGAAGACAAGGCGAAGGAACTGGAGGCACGATTAGCCATCCAATCTAAAACAGCCAGGGCCAACAATTTGTGCAGCTGTACGTGTGCCTACAAAATTAAAGAGAATTTCACTAGGTTTTTGCTACCTAATCTGAGAGCAGCATAACATAGGGGCAGAAACTCTGATTCCAGCGATGTGTCACTTACTGGGCTGCTTAGTGTAGTTTTGATAAAATCATTGATTAATCAGCAGGAGATTATCATTAAAGGACTAGTTGGCATGCTGCAGGTAGTCCAGCATCTTCATGAGCTCTGTATAACTGCAGCAGAGAAAACGTTCATTTTATCAAAATAACAGCTCAGTAATTGACAAATCGCCGGAATCAGGGTCTCTGTCTCTATATTATGCTGCTCTCAGATGGAGGAGCAAAAGCCTGGTGACGGATTTCCTTTAAGTGGAATGTCCTCCTGTTGTCTGTGTGAACCAGATGATGGTGTTTAATTTTGTTGCGTAGCAAGCACATCTTCTCCCTGTAGCAGTCTGTGAAGGGGGAGCCAGGTCATGGCCGTCAGGGATCCACTCTCCTTCGTCAACCTGGTGTTGTGCATGTGTCCCACCCCGGTCGGGGGCATGGCACTTAATTGCGTCTTCAGCAGCTCGTCCGCCACCCCATCGCTAGTCATTGTCATAGACATAGTTGGGCAACACATCATAGAAATAATTTCCTTGAAACTCAAATAACTCCAACTTTATTTAATACAAATCTTCATGAGCAATACCATTACAATAAACTTTCCAAGACACACATGCCACTTTCCTCCTGCATACCGTCCTGCTGCCGCTGTTCTATGGAGTAACCTGCTATCTAGCCCTCGCTCTGGGAAATAGCCCTCCAGCAGACGAGTCTGACTTCTGCGTTCCCCGTCTCTTGGCTCTGTGGCTAGCCGTGCCCGAGGGACACAATAGAGGATACCTCCTAAGACCTGGGCTGACCTTGAAACAGAGCTCGTAGTCCCAGGAACCCCTATGCAGAACTGCACTGACTTTCCCTGGCCTGTCTGCCTATCCAACTCTCTGCTCCCCCCACTGTGCCCTGTCTACCAGGCTACCACAGTATCCATGTCTAGGCTGCTAACACCTGCACATAATACTTCCTATTGCGAACACTCTATCTACCACTTAATCTTCTCCTGCTCACTTGGTCCCTAAGTTGCACTAAATCTTACCTTAAAACATTATTATTATTATTCCTATGCCTGGTACTTATCTATATCTTACTGGATATTATCCCACTTAACATTCTTATGTTGAGGAGAGCCATTGAATCAAATACCTAATTAACCTCGAGACATAGGGGATTGTGAGAAAAATGTCCAATTAAATAGTTTCTCTTTACAGACGACAGTTCAGATATATTATCATATGACACACATTTAAGATGGGCACCACTTTCTGTTCTCAACACCCTGCCCTGCAATGCAAGGAATGTCCAGATGTAAGCAGAGCACCATATAAGGAAAAGACCCACTGGCCAACCTAAAAGACCAACTCACTGATGACCTCATGGACCAACTCACTGACGACCTCATGGACCAACTCACTGACGACCTCACGGACCAACCCACTGATGACCTCACGGACCAACCCACTGATGACCTCATGGACCAACTCACTGACAACCTCATGGAACAACTCACTGACGACCTCATGGACCAACCCACTGACGACCTCACGGACCAACCCACTGATGACCTCACGGACCAACCCACTGATGACCTCACGGACCAACCCACTGATGACCTCACGGACCAACCCACTGATGACCTCATGGACCAACCCACTGATGACCTCATGGACCAACCCACTGATGACCTCATGGACCAACTCACTGACGACCTCATGGACCAACGCACTGATGACCTCACGGACCAACCCACTGATGACCTCATGGACCAACGCACTGATGACCTCACGGACCAACCCACTGATGACCTCATTTACCAACCCACTGATGACCTCATGGGCCAACCTACTGACCGGCCCACGGATCAGCCCATGGACTAACCCATTGACCAACCCACTGACCAATGGACACATCTGAGCAAGCCCACTGTAGAGTCGACCATGCTCCTTTTCCTAGTTTATATAAGGCTACTTTTACACTTGCGTTGGACGGGATCCGTAGCACTGCGTTGTGTGACGGATGCAACGGATGTGTTGCATATAGTGGCACAACGGATGCTACGGATCGTACAAAACAACGCAATCCATTATAGGTTTTTTTTCCTTGACTTTACACATCTGAGCATGCGCAGTTGTGTAAAGACGGTTGCGTTAACGGAATCCGTCAAATGACGGATTCTAACGGAATCCGCCACCATAGGCATCCATTATAAAAACAACGGACGCCAACAGATTCCTGCAGGTTGCGTTTTTTTGACACTCCGCCAAGCACAGAAAAACGCTACATGCAGCGTTCCATCCGCCCGACGGTCACTCGTGGTCAGCGTCAAAACAACTGATGCGCCGCGGGACGGATGCAATGTAAAACCATCCCGTTGCTATCCGTAGCTAATAGAAGTCTATGAGTAATATAACGGATTCCTGCAACGGTTACCGTAATTCCTCAAGGCTGTGGATAGCAACGGAAGCCGTCCAACGCAAGTGTGAAAGTACCCTAAGTCGTTGCTCAGTTGGAGCCGTGCCATACTCAGATCAAGGAGAACTTACATCTGGCTCTTTGTCTGCTGTTATTCTTTCATGCATGCACTTGATCCACACTAATAAGGTAAGCACAGGAGCAGCCAACTAGTGAACATTTCAGTGCTCACCCTACATATACTTTACATAATACACATTACACTTTACATACTAAAACACCAGTTAGGTCAGAGCAGAAGAATCCACAGTTACACACTTCAGGTATATATAAATATATATATACATAGTCAGGGCCAGAAATATTTGGACAGTGACACAAGTTTTGTTAATTTAGCTGTTTACAAAAACATGTTCAGAAATACAATTATATATATAATATGGGCTGAAAGTGCACACTCCCAGCTACAATATGAGAGTTTTCACATCCAAATCGGAGAAAGGGTTTAGGAATCATAGCTCTGTAATGCATAGCCTCCTCTTTTTAAAGTGACCAAAAGTAATTGGACAAGGGACTCTAAGGGCTGCAATTAACTCTGAAGGCGTCTCCCTCGTTAACCTGTAATCAATGAAGTAGTTAAAAGGTCTGGGGTTGATTACAGGTGTGTGGTTTTGCATTTGGAAGCTGTTGCTGTGACCAGACAACATGCGGTCTAAGGAACTCTCAATTGAGGTGAAGCAGAACATCCTGAGGCTGAAAAAAAAGAAAAAATCCATCACAGAGATAGCAGACATGCTTGGAGTAGCAAAATCAACAGTCAGGTACATTCTGAGAAAAAAGGAATTGACTGGTGAGCTTGGGAACTCAAAAAGGCCTGGGCGTCCACGGATGACAACAGTAGTGGATGATCGCCGCATACTTTCTTTGGTGAAGAAGAACCCGTTCACAACATCAACTGAAGTCCAGAACACTCTCAGTGAAGTAGGTGTATCTGTCTCTAAGTCAACAGTAAAGAGAAGACTCCATGAAAGTAAATACAAAGGGTTCACATCTAGATGCAAACCATTCATCAATTCCAAAAATAGACAGGCCAGAGTTAAATTTGCTGAAAAACACCTCATGAAGCCAGCTCAGTTCTGGAAAAGTAATCTATGGACAGATGAGACAAAGATCAACCTGTACCAGAATGATGGGAAGAAAAAAGTTTGGAGAAGAAAGGGAACGGCACATGATCCAAGGCACACCACATCCTCTGTAAAACATGGTGGAGGCAACGTGATGGCATGGGCATGCATGGCTTTCAATGGCACTGGGTCACTTGTGTTTATTGATGACATAACAGCAGACAAGAGTAGCCGGATGAATTCTGAAGTGTACCGGGATATACTTTCAGCCCAGATTCAGCCAAATGCCGCAAAGTTGATCGGACGGCGCTTCATAGTACAGATGGACAATGACCCCAAGCATACAGCCAAAGCTACCCAGGAGTTCATGAGTGCAAAAAAGTGGAACATTCTGCAATGGCCAAGTCAATCACCAGATCTTAACCCAATTGAGCATGCATTTCACTTGCTCAAATCCAGACTTAAGACGGAAAGACCCACAAACAAGCAAGACCTGAAGGCTGCGGCTGTAAAGGCCTGGCAAAGCATTAAGAAGGAGGAAACCCAGCGTTTGGTGATGTCCATGGGTTCCAGACTTAAGGCAGTGATTGCCTCCAAAGGATTCGCAACAAAATATTGAAAATAAAAATATTTTGTTTGGGTTTGGTTTATTTGTCCAATTACTTTTGACCTCCTAAAATGTGGAGTGTTTGTAAAGAAATGTGACAATTCCTACAATTTCTATCAGATATTTTTGTTCAAACCTTCAAATTAAACGTTACAATCTGCACTTGAATTCTGTTGTAGAGGTTTCATTTCAAATCCAATGTGGTGGCATGCAGAGCCCAACTCGCCAAAATTGTGTCACTGTCCAAATATTTCTGGACCTAACTGTATATATAGACACAGTATACACTCGGGAGGAGTGGGGCAACCTGCCCACCTCCTACATCTGCATAACCAACACCAGCAGCACCAGGCCCATGTCCTCTATTTGAAGCTCTCCTCTTCGCTCATCACTATTCAACATTGCTGCAACCAATGTAATGTAGATTGGCGCAATGGTGAAAACTCAGCTCTGGAGCCTAGGACAGCAAGTGCATTACAGGTTTTGTTTTATTCAAAGAATTGTGCAAATCAGGGAACATTTTCTGACACGGGCAATCCCTTTTAGTTACAACAGGTCTTTCAAAGTCTTAAAGGGAACCTGTCCCCACTTTTTCGGCCTATAAGCTGCGGCCACCACCACTGGGCTCTTATATACAGCATGTTAGAATGCAGTATATAAGAGCCCAGGCCAAGGGTATAACACAAAAAACACTTTATAATACTTACCTAACGTTCACGCGGTGGGCCTAATGGACGTCTCCGTTGTCCGGCGCCGCCTCTTTTGGCCATCTTCGTCCTCTTTCTGAAGCCTGGGTACATGACGCGGTTGCGTCATACACACTCGCCGGTCCTGCGCAGGCGCACTACAATACTTTGATCTGCTCTGCTCAGAACCTGAATGCCAGCAAATGTGGATGACGTCGGACGCGTCATACACCGCGGCTAGAGAAGAAGGAGCACAAAGATGGCCAAAAGAGGCGGTGCCGGCACCGGACAACAGAGACGTCCATTAGGCCCACCGCGTGACTGTTAGGTAAGTATTGTAAAGTGTTTTTTATGTTATACGCCCGGCCTGGGCTCTTATATACAGCATTGTAACATGCTGTATATAAGAGCCAGGTGGTGGTGGCCATAGCTTATAGGCCAAAAGAGTGGTCACCGGTTCCCTTTAAAACCCATAGCAGTGCTGGGGGATATTACATATGCAGTATGAGCATTGTGAATGAGATATGAGAACTGTCTACTGTCTACTCAGGCATTCATGCAGAGGAACAATTACAATGCTCTGGAATGGCCATCCCAGTCCCCAGACCTGAATATCATTGAAAATCTGTGGGATGATTTGAAGCGTGCTGTCCATGCTCAGCGACCATCAAACTTAACTGAACTGGAATTGTTTTGTAAACAGGAATGGTCAAATCTACCTTCATCCAGGATCCAGGAACTCATTAAAAGCTACAGGAAGCGACTAGAGGCTGTGATTTTTGCAAAAGTTGCAAAAGGAGGATCTACAAAATATTAATGTCACTTTTATGTTGAGGTGCCCATACTTTTGCACCCGTCAAATTTTGTTTAAATGCGGATTGCACATTTTCTGTTAGTACAATAAACCTCATTTCAATCCAGAAATATTACTCAGTCCATCAGTTATTAGATATATGAAACTGAAATAGCTGCTGCAAAAACCCAAATTGTTATAAAGAAAAAAGGTTAACATTAATAGGGGTGCCCAAACTTTTTCATATGACTGTATGTAGAGCCACAGGCACGGATAACACAGTGCCCGCTTCATCACATGTCATGTAAAATCACAAGCTACTGTAAACCTATTGCAAACATGCAAGAAAAAAGGGTGTATATATATATGTATATATATATATATATATATATATATATTTCTTCAGGCTGTTTAATTTATGAAAATAAATTCATTAGAAATGATCACCCTAAAAAAAAAATAAAAAAAATGTACTAATTAGATGAGGAACATTAAGCTCCAGAATTTTCCCAATTGCTTATTCTGGTTTCCCCCTAAATCCTTAATTTACATAATTACAAGGTAATGTTTGGCCGGCATAGACCATTGCTTTCATTTATCCATCCGGTCATTAGAGGATTTTGCTTATATCAGTAGACTGTAAAATATTTATGTAAACGACAAAATCAATTTGTATTTGTCATCTGTGCCGATTTCTCCTCTGCAGACGTCCCGACTGGTAAATGTACGGAGGGGAGATATGTTCACTGGGTTCACATAAGGACTGTGGCTCAGACATACACATTTTATAATAAAAAAAGTAATAATAATGAATTGTAAAAAATTAGTGAAATGTGACTTCTTTCCAGGGACAGTGCCACCCTCCTCTAGAAGCCATGTCTGGAATTGCATTTGAGACCAAATAGGAAACCTCCATAGCATTAGCTAGTTGGTCAAATTGGCACGTTTACTAACTTTCTTCTGCAGCCACATACTTTGGTTAGTGGTGGTTCAATTCTGCAGACAAACTTAATTACCCTTAGGCTGGATTCACACGATCGTGTGGCATCGGATGTGATATACTAATTGCCTACTGCGAGTTTGAACCGAGTTTCATGTAATTGTGATCCGATCCTGGAATCGGATCACAGCTGCAGAGGAGAGGGAGGGATTAATCTCCTCCATTGTCAGCTGATGTGATTATCGCACTGCACTCTGGTGTCATCCAAGTGTAGTCCGATGTTTCACTCACACCCATAAACTTGTATGGGTGTGAGTGACACGTTTTTCACAGACAATCGCAGCATGCTGCTGTACCACCCCGGGGTTCGGCCGGCTGCCGAGCCGCTCGGGTCCATGCTCGTCGGTGGGTGGCTCGAGCTCCTCACGGACCCGGGGGTCACGTCGCTCTGAAAGGGGGTTGGCGCTGAAAGTAGGGACTTCAGTGGGGAGGTCCATGGCCGGAGCCGTGGTTGTTTGTAGGGGGATTTGAGTTTGTGACGCCACCTACGGGTTGTAGTGAATGGATGGACACCACCGTTGCCGTTGACTAGGCTCCCAGGGAAGGTGTTGCGCAGCTTGGTGTTGAGCCCTCCGTGGGTAGGGGGATGATGGTGCCGGGGCCCCGAGGGAGGTGCTGAGGAGGGGGATTGGATGCGTGCTGGCATGTCGGTGCGGCGCGGAGCACGACCTGAAGGCACTGTTGTACTCACTATGACAGACACACTGGAGTCTCTGGTAAACCAAGCAAGATGGTGGACGGTGCCCGCAGCCGGCTGCGCTTCTCCCCTTCTCAGGTTGGTGGTTTCCGCCTTTCTCCTGCACCTCACTTTTGTAGAAATGGTGACTCCTATGCCTGAGCAACGGTAGTCCGCTCCCCAGCCTGGTAAGTGCCGGTAGAGCCCTTTTGCCCGCAGACGCTGGCCCGACGGGGCTCGATGCCTGGGCGGTGGCTTTCTACCCCTATGGTTGGGCTGTTGTCTTCAGTCGGGTCTTAGGTGGGAATGGGCCTAAAGTCCAGTCCTCAATCAGTTGATTTGACTTGGCCCGGTTGTTTCTGGGCCTCGTACTGGGTCTGAGTACCCCTCCTGGTCCTCCGGTTTCCAATCGGTTCCCCGGTTCGGTACCGGCGGGCCACCACCCGTCCCCGGTCCCTACGGTTCCACTGGCTGTAATCCCAGCTCCTGCAGGCGGCCATCACCGTCTGCATCCTTGCCAGAGGTGACTGGGCTCCAACCCAGACACCTGGTGTGAGACTATCGCAGACCTGGGCACAGGTCTGCACTTGAACTCCACTCCACTCCACTGTCAAGACTAATCTCTCTCGTTCTCCTGCTTCAGGGCCTGTGAACTCCTCGGTGGGTGGAGCCAACTGCCTGGCTCCGCCCCCTGGTGTGAACATCAAACCCGGAGGGAGGTGACAAGGTTTTTGTAGTTTGGCTGCTGTCACCTTATTAAGGGGGAGGTGTTTGTGTAAGGGCCTACCTGTGACTACCTGGCTAGTCCACGGAGTCACACTGTTACTTTTCGCTCATCCAGAATAAGGATGAGAAAAAAGCTGTCCATCTGCTCTCTGTCATTGAATAACATTGGTCTGAGTGCAGGGTGAGATTTTTTCGCATTGCGCTCGTCCGAGTCCTACACGCGTGTGAGCGTACCCTTAAAGTTGTGCTGCCATTGTACACCCCACGTAAGTGCCATTTTGGTAGCTTTTGACCCTTGCAGCATGAAAACCCCGCCTAATGTGTGGGCATATGTAGCGCCCCACGGGGCCTAAGGGGTTACTCGTCACCGGGCCAGTGTGTTAGTGGGGTTCTGCTGTGACTGGCCTGACCCGGCTCCGTGGCCCCGTCAGCTACATGTAAATGACAAACAAACGGTCCAAGGTGTAAAGGGGGATTGAAGGAGGGTGAAGGGTCCCTGGGAAGCATGTCACCAGTTGCAGTGGTGACTGGGGTCTCTTCCTCCTCCCCTGCAGACCCTTCCTGTGACTTTTCCTCTTCCAGGGGCAGTGTTGGATGGGAATGGGGGATGCTTTGCAGCGCCACCCGTGGTGTGCGGCCAGGAATTAGCCACCGCTGCGAGATGTTACTCTCCTCTAGGGCTGATGGTAACGCAGCACAGATAGTCCAGCTCCCCACAGGTGGAGTGAGCCCCGGGGAGGATAAGGACGATGGGGACAGCTGATGGCACCGAAGCGCGGGCAATGACAAGGACGACACAGGGGGGGCTGTGGTTCAAAGTTCCGTTTACTCACAGTTCTTAAGGTGCCCCAGAGGTGCCACTATCCGCCGCCATGGATGGACTCCAGCCGGTCCCGGGTGAATCAGAGGCAAGCACCGGTGTCTGTGGAAATGTGTGGGACCTTCCTCCTTGCGCTGACACACAGTTCCCCATAGCCTGAAGCAATTTGGGAACCCCGGATCCTATATGTCACTGTGCTCCGGGAAGTGGGTAGAGGACGATGGGACATGAAATCCCCATCTCCTGAAGATTTGTTGTAGTCCGTGAAGGTGTCCCCAACCGAGGGTCCTGCACCCCGACTTGCGCTGGCACTGTAGGCTCGGATAGGCTTGACCTCAGCTACCATCTCCTCTTGTCCCAACATCTCCACCGGCTGCCCCTGTCTCTCGCCCTCTTTCAGTCTCACTCCTGCAGACTAAGTGCGGTGTTGTGGCCCCTGGCCCCAGGACTATCTCCACCTGTCTCTCATCCCAGGGCCAGCTTGTTAAACGCTGCTCCCTCAAGGCTGTCTGCTCTCTTCTCTGTCCTGGGATGTTCTCTGACTAAAAGTGAAACTGCTTGTCTTTTTACTCGTTGAGAGCGGCCCCTACCTCAGAAATGACTCCGCAGTGCTGAGGGATTTCCAGCCTGGTTTCCTGTGTGTGGTGACTGGCTCACTATCTGGGTTTTTTATGTAAGTTATGAGCACAGGATTTAGTCTAAGTGAAACAAACCAGTGATTAACCTCTTCTCACCCGGGAGAGAATTACAATCTTAAAACAGATGCAATACTCTGTGGCGACCGAAGCCTCAGGGCGCCACACAGACATTGAGGACCTCACCCCAAACCAAGGAAAAAAAACAGTTTAAGAACATTGCTCCTCCATATTTTAGGGTTGGCGCTAAGAGTTTTGGCAGAACTGACAGTGGAGTGTGGTGTGCACCATTCCAGCTAACGCTTGCCATTAAATGTGGATTTTCCAGTAACGTACAGGTCAAGTCAATATGGATCCTGATATTGTGCTGCCCAGGTGCCCCCTAATATTGCCCTTGTTACCCCCCACTCAATACCCGGCAATGCATCCTCGTCCAGGTCACTTTCTCCATCTCAAGTAATTGGCGGGCGGAGGGGGGTTTGCACAAAGACATATTAGGCTAGTTTCACACTTGCGTTGAACGGCATCCGTTGCATTGCGTTGTGTGACGGATGCAACGGATGTGTTGCATATAGTGGCACAACGGATGCTGCAAAACGCAATTCATTTTGTTTGTTTTTTTACAGTTTTACCGTCGGCAGACTATTGTGAACGATCAGCTGATCGCTAACAAAAGTCCGCCGCCGGGTGATCAGCTGATCACTCACAGTAGCCGGCCGCCGGGTGATCAGCTGATCGTTCGGTCGCCGACAATGTGTGCGGGGAGCGGGGGGCGGAGTGCGAAGTGGGTGGAGCCGAGCAGGGCCATGGCTGAGGACGTCAGTGCCGCGGGGTCTGCATCGCTGTGGGACAGGTGAGTGAGTGTGAGAGTGTGTGTGTGTGTGTGTGCGTGCGATTGTGTGTGTGTGTGTGCGTGCGATTGTGTGTGTGTATACATACGGAGTGCGGGGAGGGGGCGGAGCCGAGTGGGGAAGTGTCGGGCTCCCAGCACACGTAACCAGGGTTCCTTGGTTACCCGATGTGTACCCTGGTTACGGGTGGAGGGAGCCAGAGAGAGCATGCGCAGTGAAATCCAAAGGATTCCGCTGCTCAAAAAAAGTTACATGCTGTGTTCCTTCCGCCCGACGCAGCGTTAAAATAACGACGCTGCGTCGTCCGGCGGATGCAACGCTGACACTTGCATTACAGTGCGTCATCCATACAAGTCTATGGAGAATAGCGCAGTGCGTTAATGGACTGCGCTATTCTCCATAGTGACGGACTCCGCTGAACGCAAGTGTGAAACTAGCCTTACTGAAGTTGTATGGATCCATAATAAATCACAAAGAGTCACACTCCCCTATTTCCCTATAAATCTTCCATTACTGCATTTCTGGTCTCCATCCCAAGTTTTGCTCTATGACCACCGCATGTGACATCGGCCATTTAGCATTAGAAAATTGCTTTCAACTTGCACATATCATTTAAAGAAAATCTCTAAGATGCCCAGTTTTAATCTGTACATGAGGACCACCTTTAGCCCATTTGTTGTGGTCTTAAAAGAATTAATATCTACCTTGTGATTACATTGCTCATTCATGGTCTTAGCGCCAACTTAACTGCATTGTCTACTAGAGTCTATGGTCACACTGACGGGCACAAACAGAAAAGGGCCCCTGTGCAAGAACAATATATGGGCCCTTAGCAGTCCAAGAACACATTAAAGTGCACAATTCCACCTTCTTTCGGGGCGAAATGGGCCCCTTGACCTCTTGCTTGTACCAATATGTCCGCCCCTGTAAGGTGGTCTAAGATCGTACAAACATGGTCAAAATTGTTGGTACCCCCCATTTAATGAAAGAAAAAACCCCAATGGTCACAGAAATAAAAAATCTATGAAAATGAACAAGTGAAAGTAAGCTTTTCTGCTTCCACATACATTTTTAAAAATAAAACTCATGAAATCAGCCTGAACAGAAATGATGGCGCCCTCCTCCCTCCTCCTCCCTCCTCTTCCTCCTCCTCTTCCTCCTCCTCTTCCTCCTCCTCCTCCTCCTCCCCCTCCTCCTCTTCCTCCTCCCTCCTCTTCCTTAACTTAATATTTTGTTGCACAACCTTTTGAGGCAATCACTGCAATCAAACAATTCCTGTCAATGAGACTTCTGCTCCCCTTGACAGGTATTTTGGCTACTCCTCAAGATTAAACTGCTCCAGATGTCTCGTGTTTGAAGGTTGGCTTTTCCAGACGACATGTTTCAGCTCTTTCCAAAGATGCTCAATAGGATTTAGGTCAGGGCTCATAGGTGGCCACTTCAGAATAGTCCAATATTTTCCTCTTGGGTGTTTTTGGCTGTCTTTTGGGTCATTATCATGTTGCAAACCCATGACTTGTGACTGAGACCAAGGTTTCTGACACTGGGCAGCACATTTCTCTCTAGAATCCCTTTATAGCCTTGAGATTTCATTGAACCCTGCACAGATTCAAGACACCCTGTGCTAGATGCAGTAAAGCAGCTCCAGATGCTTGTTGGAATGGCATTCGCCCCGACGTCCATTTCGGCTGACGAAGGCTTCCCAGCCAAAACAGCCGTTGAGGTAGATGCCATTCCGGCAAGCACCTTCACTCTGACTCTGTATAGGTGAGCTACACAGGCTGGTTCCTTCTGCATCTATATATGTGATCACTAGTGGTTTACTGGTAGTCTTAGGCTATGTGCGCACTTTGCTTTTTTACCTGCTTTTCCACTGCTTTTTCAACTGCAGCGTTTTCATGCCAAAATGCTTGCGTTATGCTTTTCAAGCAAAGTCAATGGGACATTGAGCTTTCTTGTGCGCACTTTGCTGTTCAAAACGCTGCGTTTAATTTGCATAAATTTGGGCAAAAACGCAGCGTTTAAAGAAGCAACATGTCAATTGTTTTTGCCATTTTGGCTGCGTTTCCTATCCATTCAACTGCAGCGTTTCTAAAAGCACCGGAAAAGCACTAAAAACTCATGAAAACCGCAAGGTGCGCATAGGCTACTTTCTTTGTGTTTTACATGCATTTTTAAAGCCAAAAGCATTGTCCTTTCTGCCAGAGGATGCTTTATCCATTATCCATTATAGGGTTCAATCTGTTTACATAGGAGAGCTCCATGTGCTTTTTTCCATCCAGCTCAAGTTGTATCTTTCAATGTGACCTTTCCATACATGCAGTTTTGCAGATATGTTGTTCTCTCTATGAAGAGTCGCTCAATATAGAGTTATATTTGTTGGGTGCTATTTATTGGTATCTTTTATTATTGATAAATTGATAAGGATTTTCTGACATCTATTATATTGATGGACTGTACGCCCCCTATGTGTTGTCTGTGCAATAACATGCTGTCACTTTGCAATTTGTCACTTTTGTCACTTTTGTCACTTTTTTTCACCAATGGACGTTTGATCGCATTTTTCTTCCTGATATATATATATACATATATATATATATATATATATATATATATATATATATATATATATATATATGTTACAGGCAATGTATGAAAACCCGGCATTCTATAGAGTACCTAGGCAATGTATTAAATTCCTGTCGTTTTCAGGCAAGGTATGAAATATCTGCGTTGTTCTATACTTTTCCTATGCATTACATAAAATGTCTAGGTATTATAAAGAATGACAAGAACTGCTCAGGCAAAGTCTGATATAATGCCCAGATTGGAAAAGTCTTTAGTAACAAACAGTGAAAAACAAATAATGAAAGAAGTAACAAACAGTCAAAAAACTAATGAAAGAAGAAATCCTAAATGAACAACAGGATATCTTTACTGAGAAAAACACAAGGAAACAGAAGTGTCATTAGCTGACTATTAAGGGGGCTTTACACGGTAGCGATACGCAGTAACTCATATCGCTGCCCGTCGCGCACAAAATCGCGCTCCCCCGTCACACGGCTTACCTGCCCTGCGACGTCGCTATGGCCGGCGATCTGCTTCCTTTCTAAGGGGGCGGGTCATGCGGCGTCACAGCGACGTCACACGGCAGCCATCCAATAGAAGCGGAGGGGCGGAGATGAGCGGGATGTAAACATCCCGCCCACCTCCTGCCTTCCGCATTGCCGGTGGAGGCAGATAAGGAGATGTTCCTCGCTCCTGCGGTGTCACACACAACGATGTGTGCTGCTGCAGGAACGACGAACAACATCGCTAATGAGAGGTGACCGATTTTTGGTTTTAGGATGACCTCTCCACGGCAAACGATTTTAGCCACTTTTGCGATCGTTTTAGGTCGCACAAAAGTGTCACACGCTGCGATAACGTTAATGAGGCCGGATGTGCGTCACTAACAATGTGACCCCGATGATAAAACATTAACGATATCGTAACCTGTAAAGCCCCCTTTAGTCTTTTGTAACAAACACTGAAAAACATGAAAGAAGAAATGCAAAATAAACAACAGGATATCTTTGCTGGGAAAAAAAAAGGAATCAGAAGTGTCATCCCTGCCTATTTGTTGCAGGACGGGAGGCTAGAATGCCTAGTGCATTTTGAATTGCACTTCATTTTTTTTTTACGCATAGGCATTTGTTAGTTTGGCACTTAGGCTATGTGCGCACTTAGCGTCGAGGTAGTTGCAGTTCAAAAAGCATCCTCTGGCAGAAAGGACAATGCTTTTGGCTTTAAAAATGCATGTAAAACGCAAATAAAGTAGCCTATGGGCACCTTGCGGTTCTCATGAGTTTTTAGTGCTTTTCCGGTGCTTTTAGAAACGCTGCAGTTTTATATTAAATTGAATGGATGGGAAACGCAGCCAAAATGGCAAAAACAATTGACATGTTGCTTCTTTAAAAGGCTGAGTTTTTGCCCAAATTTATGCAATTTAAACGCAGCGTTTTGAACAGCAAAGTGCGCACAAGAAAGCTCAATGTCCGATTGACTTTGCTTGAAAAGCAGAACGCAAGCATTTTGGCATGAAAACGCTGCAGTTGAAAAAGCAGTGGAAAAGCAGCTAAAAAAATTGGGCTTCACATGCTGCGACATCGCTAGCCGATGCTAGCGATGCCGAGCACTATAGCACCCGCCCCCACCGTACGGCCGATATGTGGTGATCGCTGCCGTAGCGAACATTATCGCTACAGCAGCGTCACACGCACATACCTGCCCGACGACGTCGCTGTGACCGGCGATCCACCTCCTTTCTAAGGTGGCGGTTCGTTCAGTGTCACAGCGACGTCACAGCAGCGTCACTGAACCGCCGCCCAATAGAAAAGGAGGGTGTAAAAACATTAAAATTAATACATCTAGTTATCAAACATTTTATAGTAGGACATATATGTTCACAGTTCTGTTTATGTTGGAGGGCATAGTTTATTAATAAAGTTCTTATAAGGAATAAATATTAAAATATCCATATTGAATATACATAAGTGCTGACATGGAAGGATATATATATTCTTCTGGAAGCTTCTAGTGATTAGGTCATATGGAACTGTGTTCAACTGAAACACCCTATATGGACTGGACAGTTGTCATATAACACACGATGGAGGGGGCTACTTGCTGCTCCTGCACGTCGCCTACTGCCAGAATGATTACAGGCTGCAAAATGAACACATGCTGTCCAGCCTAGGGTATATCACCCCTGCCTTGCCATTCAGAATCCAAGGAGAGATGGATGAAGATTTTCTATTGATCAGTATGGACTAAATGAACTCTTTTCCGTAAGCTAATGAAGTATATTATTTTTCCTTTCTGTAACTGAACCCTGGCAACCATTTTTAAATAGATAAAATATTTATTTTTTACATTTTTGAAGTCCTTTCTTTCATGCGCTTTTACGTATTTGAAGAAAAATATATTTAAGAGTATATTTTTAACATTTGGCGAGCTCAGTCATTCGTGTTTTTTCATTTTTGTGCTTCTTCCTTCACTTTGCATAAGGGGGGACAGAGAGACATATGCTTCCTGCAAAGTGACAGGGAATCGACAATTTATAAAAATCACGCAGAACCTAGGAAATACGTATAAGTCAAGTTGCATGAATGTTTTTTTAAATGAACTTTAAAGACTTTATAAAGCCACAGAAGTTAATTTTTGATGTATTTTTGAGCAAGAAAGATAAAGTCAGTCCATAAGAAGTATTGGACGTGTTGAACAAGGTGAATCAAGTCTTAGAGGATCATCCATGAGATCATCTGATCATTTCAGGTAAGAAAATGGATTTTATATCTTCATATGTTAAGCAAAGTAAAATTCAGTTCACTTATTCAGATATTTCTAATGTGGAAGAGATTTGGTTACGCTTTTATGAGGAGTGTGACTTTGAGAATTCACGTATAGAATGTGCAAGGTCTTTTAATAGAGAGAAACAGAAAATCAGAAATGTCTGTCATTTAGTCTATGAATTTCACAAGTTAATCGTAGAAAAATGTAAAAATGGTGGAAATAGACAACCTGAATTGTCAGGAAAGTCAGTGATAGAGAAATCCAAAGACTGCTTAGAACCTGAAATGTCAGTCAGTAATATTGTGAATTCTGACTGTAATGATGCAAATGAAAAGTCAGATTTAGACTGTAATTTTGCAAATCAGAATCCAAGGAGAGATGGATGAAGATTTTCTATTGATCAGTATGGACTAAATGAACTCTTTTCCGTAAGCTAATGAAGTATATTATTTTTCCTTTTTGTAACTGAACCCTGGCAACCATTTTTAAATAGATAAAATACATTTATTTTTTACATTTTTGAAGTCCTTTCTTTCATGCGCTTTTACGTATTTGAAGAAAAATATATTTAAGAGTATATTTTTAACAGAGGGGCGGAGATGAGCGGCCGGAACATGCCGCCCACCTCCTTCCTTCCTCATTGCTGGTGGACGCAGGTAAGGAGATGTTTGTCGTTCCAGCGGCGTCACACACAGCGATGTGTGCTGCCGCAGGAACGACAAACAACATCGTACCTGTCGCTGCAGCGATATTAAGGAAATAAGTGACGTGACAACGAGCAAAGATTTTTGACGTTTTTGCGCTCGTTGATCGTCGCTCATTTGCGTTACACGATGCGATGTCGGTAACGGCTCCGGATGTGCGTCACTAACGACGTGACCCTGACGATATCTCGTTGCCGATGTCGCAGTGTGTAAAGCCCCCTTAAGTCTTGCACATACACCTCAAAAATCCTTGGCCACTTCCTGTGGACTGAGCAGTAGCAGCAGATCGAAGAGGTATTTTGTGGTCAGGAACATTTGAACCTTGAGCAAGCCCTTTTGACAAACACTGAATTGTGATCTTACATAGATTTGGTTCAAAATGCTGCCTGCTCTGTCCACCTACTTTTGGACGGACCACCCCTGTAGTAGTCTACACTCCACCTGTTTGTCATTTACGTATTCTATAGAATGACTAGGAGATGTATGAACATCTAATGTATTTCATACTTTGACGACCATTTCCGGCATTGTATACATTGCCTTGGTATTCTATAGAATGCCAGTTTACACATAGAATGCCTGTTTTTACACATTGCCGGTAACATATATAAATCAGCGATTTGTCCCAGGTCCATGCTACCCAAATGTTACTTTGGTAGCATTACTATTTATATGTATAACCATCCTTCATCATGTTATAAGTTTGGTTGTTGATTTTTATTAACTTTAACATGCTTGTCTATAATTTTCTTTCTAATCTCCTGAGACAACTCTTTCCTTTCCTTCCTCTGGTCCATGTTGAATGTAGTACACACCAGGTCACCAAACAGTACAGTGAGTATCTGTAGCCCTATATACAGGCCCACTGACTGATTACAAGATTGTAGACACCTGTGATGCTAATTAGTGGACACACCTTGATTTAACATGTCCCTTTTGTCACATTATTTTTAGGGGCGCCATCATTTCTGTCCAGGCCCGTTTCATTAGTTTTATTTTTTTTTTAAATTCTGTGGAAACAGAAAAGCAGCAATGTCTGACTTTCATTTGTTCATTTTCATAGATTTTTATTTATTATTACTTTTGTCAGATTCAAGTTATTTCTGTGACCATTGTGGGTTTTTCTTCATTAAACGAGGGACGAGGGGCACCAACAATTTTGACCACGTGTGTATTTGAAAAATGTTCAGTTTTATTAAAGGCTCAGATTGCTGCTCTATCACAGCACCATGCTTTACACTGCAGCTCTGTGTGTTCCAACATGTCTCCCGAAACAAGCTTTCTATGATAAAACATTTAGGTACGTGCCCACAATCAGGGTTCACAGCTTTTTGGATGCAGCAGGCTTCAGCTGTATCCGAAACGCTGCATTGTACACTTCAAGCAAAGTGGATGGGATTTATAGAAATCTCATACCCACTGTGCGTGGACGGCCCGCAGCGTAAACTGAACTGCAGTGTGGTTTCTCGAGCCGCAAGCATGTCAATTGTTTGCTGTGGAGCCACAAGCGTTCTCTGCAGGGAGAACACAACGACAGACCGCAACTGCCCAAGCCCGGATCATAGGCACAAGAAGCTATGGTCTCCTGCAGAGAGACTCATGACCCCGCAGGTCAGGACCCGCCGTGTCCAGGACACAGCGGGTCCTGATTGTGTGCACGTACCCTTACTTTACTCTAAATATTAAATTGCACATTTTTACTGTAATATTATAGTGCAATCTGGTCAAAGGGAAAGCTAAAAGCAGTAATGAGGACCCCAGAAAGCCCCCAACTCTGACCATTGAGTGTGACACTGGGGAAGTGGGCTACTAATGGGTCTGATTCATTACTGAATTTGAACCTTTTTTTGTTTAGATTTTGGTGCCGCTTTTTTTAAGGCCATTTTATACGTGTTTGTTTGTGGGGGATTTTGTTATTTATTTACTTATTTTTAAGGCTACATCCCAGGACGAGCATTTTGTTAGTTTTTGATGTTGCTTAATTTTTATAATTTTTGCTCCTATTATGTAAATTAGGTTACTTGTGGGGGTGTTTTTTTATTGCATTTTTGTGTGCGTTAGTGATACTGCATTTTTTTGTTTGTCCTATTGTAAATAAAGCTGCTTTGTTTTTTGATACTTCCTGGTATTTGGCTTTGAAAAAACTTTATTGATATACTTCTATGAGAATTATAAATTAAGTTACTTGTGGGGGATTTTTATTGCATTTTTTTGTATGTTTTTGATGCCGCGATTTTTTGTATGTCCTATTTTAAATAAAGCTGCTTTGTTTTTTGATACTTCCTGGTATTTGGCTTTGAAAAAACTTTATTGATATACTTCTATGCGAATTTCATTCATTTTTTAATGCGTTTCCGCAGCAGAATCACACCGTAAACGCATGTCCATTTTTTACCTGCAGATTTTCCACATCTAATGCAAGTCTACGGGGAAAATCTGGACATCCGCAAGAGAAGGTGACATGTTGCGGATGTGAAACACGCATCAGTTTAAGCTGAGTAAAAATAAAAAAGCATGAGATTTACATAAATCTAGTCTTAGCTGGAACTGTAAGACACTGCGTTCTTTTTGCATACAATACGCAGCACAAAAGAAAAATAAATACACCAAAAAACTCATTGCATCCTTATTTAGATAACATTTTGGCCTTAAATAGTTATAGGCCTCGTTTATCAAAACTTACGTTGCCCTTAGCAACCAATCAGAGCTCAGCTTTCATTTTTCAAACTGCTCTGATAAAATGAAAGCTGTGCTGTAATTGGTTGCTATGGGCAACAAATAAAGGATTTCTCTTCAGACATTTTTGATTGTTTTGTCCCAGTGTAAACCTGGTCTTAAAGAGAAAATCTCCTTCTATAGACTTTAATGACTTGTGCGGGTGTCACACGAGACGATATATCGTGCGATATGTCGTCGGGGTCACATCGTAAGTGACGCACATCCGGCATTGGTTGATATATCATAGCGTGTGACACCTCCGAGCGACTGTGAACGAGCAAAAATACTCACCTTATCGTTGCTCGTTGACACGTCGCTCATTTTCAAAAAGTCGTTTCTTCTTCTCTGCGCCGGTTGTTCATCGTTCCCGGGGCCGCATACATCGCTTCGTGTGACACCCCGGAAACGACGAACACAGCTTACCTGTGTCCTGCCGGCAATGCGGAAGGAAGGAGGTGGGCGGGATGTTTACGTCCCGCTCATCTCCGCCCCTCCGCTTCTATTGGGCGGCCGCTGTGTGACGTCGCTGTGACGCCGAACGTCCCTCCCTCTTCAGGAAGAGGATATTCGCCGCCCACAGTGATGTCGCTCAGCAGATAAGTACGTGTGACGGGGGTTTAACAACATTGTGCGCCGCGGGCAACTAATTGCCCGTGACGCACAAACGATGGGGGCGGGTGTGATCGCTCATGCGATCACACGATAGATCGTATCGTGTGACGCCCGCATTACTGTTTCACAGCAAAGGGATATTTTCTCCCAGATATTTTCACTACAATAGCATTTACATGGCAGATATATGAGGATAGTTAGTTATGCAGGTGCCATCCCATGACAGGAACTATTCTGAGCTCTTCTTTGTGACCAGGTCATGTTTATGTATACAGATTTCAAGGCCGCACACTTTATTTTAAGCACCTGACAGAAAAGGGTGCGGTGGTCAATCAGTCAGTTAAAAAAAAAACACAAAAAAAGAAACATGACAATGAGGCCCAACTTTACAAAACTACAACTCCCAGAAGGCAGCTGCTGGTCAATATTGGGAGTTATAGTCTTCAACGGTTGCAGTTCATTGATGTAGTTTCTCTGTCTGCCTCCATGTTGACTGAATTACCACAGATAAAATAAAATGGAACCACGTGAGCTGCGTAAAAACAAAATGAAGAGAGTAGTCATCTCACTGCCTGGTGAAACATACATGACTGACACAGCACTGTCCGTGGTGCTGAAATGTGACTAATGTTATAAGTCCTACATACCAGTTGTCTACAACTTGCTGTCCTCCAAGTATAGAAGAACTACAAGTCCCAGCATGTTTAAAAGGCTAGAGTTTGTTGTAGAATATGTGTATATGTAGAATAGCTTTTTTGGTCACGTAGAGCGTTGGTGGCCATATAAAGACCATTTGATCCACGTTACCCGAAATAATTTCTCAGGACTTCTTCACACATCCGTGTTTCCGGTATGTATGACATCTGTTTTCACATGTACCAGAGACATGGACACATGAAGACCCGTTAAATTTAATGGGTTTCTGTAGCGCCTCTGAAGCCATCAGGAAGCTACAAGGTACTGCATCCCCACCAGGATGCAGGGCCTACCCCCAGGGACCCAGAAGACCAGTGCCGGTAACACCAAAACATTCCAGTTAATCCCTGTTTTTGTTCCCAAATTCCCCCAAAGACTAGTGACAGACTAGGGTTGGACCCAATGGATGACCACCTAGGGGTGGAGCCGATCCAGTCCACTAGACAACCAGGTGGGAGGGGCAGACAGTGGAGAGTAGGAGTTGTTCGGTGACAGTGGAGGAGAGTGGAAGCACTGACAGGAGTGTGACAGTGACCTGAGGGCCGAGGCGTGTGGTTAAGGGTGGAGTACGGTCGAGTACTCCCGGAACCATAGCACCAACGGGGTACAGAATCCTAGGTCAGGGAAACGCTTCAGGCAGACCTGATAAAATCTGCACAGTGAGGGGACCATCAAGGACCTCACTGACCCTGAAGTTCAGGACACAGTAGCAATGGGAGAACCGGGGAACAGGACCGGAGAATCCGACCCCATAGGGTTCACGCGACCGTCATACGGACTACAGTTGAGAGACTACCAGGAGGGGACCCCCTAGACGCTCCAAGCCATGAGGACTCACCAACCAGAGACAGGTGCAGGGGAAAGAAGCCACCAGGTCACTACACCAGCACTGGGACTAAGGGGACCAGCGGTCAAGACCAGCCTTCCTCGAGTGACCAGTTTCCAACCTACTGTGAGTAAAGGCACCAGTTACACTGCAACCCCTTGTGTGGCCTACCTTCTTTCTGCGCCCATCAACATCACCTATCTTCTGGGGCCCTGCCCTGCTTGCGGAGGGCCTAACATCCAGGCTGCCACTAACACCAGCACCAGTAGTAGGGAGTGACACCATCCCGGGTGCTATAACTCCTGCCCCGGTGAGGAATTCACAAGCTTCAAACACCCAGCTTACCCCACTATTTACTATAGGCCACACGTGACATCGCCTGAGCCGACCCACAATGGCCCGGCAACGTGTAGGTTAACCACCTGCCCCGTGGGGCGCTACATTTTGGCGTCACGAACAAGATATCGTGCCCATCCAAACGGGTACTGTGCACCTACAGAACTGTGTTAAACCGGTTAATTTGACTTTGATGAAAAACGACAGTCGCCATTATAGGCAAAGCGCGGGAAAAGAGGAGGCATGTCTTCGTGGGCAGAGCCCGGATAAGCGTGCGAAGAAGAGGCCCACTGCCGGAAATTACCAGGAAACCCTGTGTCTCCAGCCAAGAGTGGGAACTGTTTTTCAGGATGGACTGTACAGCTTATTTGAACTGCAACTCTAGATTTTGGAACTGAGAAAAGGCATAACTACTCTGAGTAAGGTAATGCAGACCAAGCCAGGGACCCAGCAACCGGTGACCATTGAACTGGCTTCCAGTGCCAAGGACCTCCCCTGGCGTTGACGTGGAAAGAACCCACCACCCCCAGTTTCTGACCATTACGATACTGACAGGCAGCCCATTTGTCGCCGTTGCAGCAAGCCAGGACAATGATCATGCCAAGCCAGGAGGTCGGGACTGGCCCTCCTGAACCACCAACAGCCAAGAAGGAATAATTGTTAATGTTTTTGATATGCAGAATTTTTAATTGCTGATAATTGTTTGCTTTGAAATGTTTTGATGAGCTGCGACCGGTATTGTTGAAATGTTTGAAATGTTTGAAATTATTGCTGCCTCCCATAAACGGAAAAATGTTATTTGTTAACCTGTTACATGCATATATAAAAATTGCGGTGTTAACTGTGTTTTGTTGCAGCCCGGGCGTGCTACAATTTGCCATGAGGGAATGTGGCGCCTCTGAGGCTCTGGGCGCCACAGGGTGCTGCACCTCAGTTAGGGTGCGATATCGATCTCAGGTAAGGGGGGGTTAATCATTGGTGTTTCCACATTCCACCTTACAGACAGTCAGGTACTTCCCACTGGGGAGCTGTCTTGGGGCAGACGGGGGGTGGCCGTTCAGAAACATTGGACTTTCCAGTCGCTTGGGCAACTGCCAGGGGGTGGTCACCACTGGGACTAGAGGAAGGTGCAACACACTCACACAGACAGACGAGTCGGGACCATAGTTCTGATAAGACATCTCTGGAACTCTTTGATCTACACAGGGCTTGGGGCTTGGAGCGGGAGCTCAGCCAGGGTTCCTACCTTCCAAAGGGGACACCCAAAGGAAAGGACATTCTCTCTCTTTCTCTTTTCCAACACCGGTGGTAGCCCCTCAGTTGCCTGGGATTGACCAGAACCCCCAACGGCAGAGATCAGCACCTGGGTGCTGCTTTGAAACAGTGAGTAAAAGGAACCTGGAACCGCATTTACTGACTCTGACTCTGCTTAGCGACGCCATCGCCCTGCGCTCCAGCGCTTCCAAGGGACCACCAACCCCTGTCATCCACTTGGGGCCCGCTCCGCCTGTGGGGAGTGACACCATCCCGGCTGCTATAACACCTGCCCCGGTGAGGAATCCTGCAGCGGCGGCTACTCCTGGCTGTATGCCACAGGTGGCGTCACGACAAACGTTCCCAAATACCCTGCTTTCCCCACCATTTACTGTACGTCTCGGGGCAACGGAACTGGGCAAGGCCACCCGTGACATCACCTGACCCGACCCTCAACGGCCTGGTAACGAGTAGATTAGCCACCTACCCTGTGTGGCGCTACATGTGCTTTCCAGAATGTCACGTGGCTAGCACATAAACAGCACATGGAGAACATACAGACAGACAGACACATGGATAGATTTATGCACCTTCCCCACGGACCGTCACACAGGTTCGTTGAATGCACGGACGTGTGAAAGATACTTAACATAGTGTCTTGCGGGGCTTTTTAGGGCTAAGATTACCATTACTTAGGTGCACCCTGCTATGGCTCACATATGGTGCCCTTAGCGCTCATCTGCACTATGATGTCCATACTACATCCATTATAGCCATGTGCCTAATGTCACCCACACACATTACAGCAGTGTTCCCCAAATCAAGTCCTCAAGAGCCATCAAGCAGATCATGTTTTCAGGATTTCCTTAGTATTGCAAAGATGATAATTCCCTCACCTGCAGAGGTAATACATCCATCACCTGTGCAATGCTATGGAAATCCTGAAGACATGATCTACTGGTGGCTCTGGAGGACGGAAGTTGGGGAACACTGCCTTAGACTGGTGTCAGCTGTACACACATAATCAGTAGCCCAGCCAAAAGACCAATATGTACTGGGGTCTCCTTACTCTCCCCCGACACAATTTCATGGATGATGAAGATTTAGGCAAGTCTGATTTCAGACTACCGATCCTTTTGTTCTCGTTGAAATAAGGCTCTGCCAGAGGAATTTGGCAGTGGCTCTCTCATAGAGCACTAGGCAAAGTTAGCGCTCCTTTGTATGGCATAGATAGCGGCTGGCCAAACAATGGACAGAACCATTATTTGTCCAACAAACATCTAACATATATGGAGGGCTTTAGGCTCTGATATGTCATGGCCGCCTGACCGATTACGTCAAAGAGGAAGAGAAGGATTGGAGAATTAAAATCTCAGTTTCCTTCCTTTTCATAGGAAATAATTGTCTTTCTCGTATCTCCCCATTAAAAGCAAATAGCAGTGTGTTCTTGTGTATGGGTAATCATGACATAGCTGTCTAAATAAATGTGTGGCTATCTCATGTGCATGGCCAGCTTACACTCCCTGACAGAAGTTCTGTCGCTTATCCATGTTATGTAAATAAAAGTTTATAACCTGACTTTAAATTCATCCATTGGTTTTATAAATTACTCTTTTAAAAGCTGAAACCCTCCCAAATTTGGTTTAGGTTATGAAAATAAAGTTGCTACAAAGCTGAAATATTTATCATTTAATTAACACAGAAAGGTCAGATTTTGGCAAGACAAAAGTTTTTTCGTCTTGTCATATAATGCACCCAACCCTAGTTTACATCCTCACCTGTGCTCACTAAATGATCGGTTAATTAGTGGGTGTCTATAAAAAGAAACCAGCACTCCAGACCTTCACTTGAACTGCAACTTGACCTCTGACAACATGCCAAAAATCCACCCTACGACCAAAGCCTTGACTATCAAGAGGCTGAAGACCAGATCCACTGCAGAGGTGGCTGGCATATTTAATGTGTCTCAGCGTCAAGTACAAAGAATTAAGAAAAAAGATTTTAAGAGACTGGAGATGTTTTTGACAAGCCCAGGTCCGGCAGACTCCGCAAGACAACTGCTCAGGAGGAGCGTTTGTTGGTTAGAAAATCCAAAGCCAGCCCCTCTTCCACTGCAGCAGAGCTCCAACAGGCCTGGTCACCTCAAGTCCATGTGTCAACTAGAACGGTTTGTAGGATTCTGTCTCGAAATAGCCTCCATGGTTGAATCAGTGCCCAGGAGCCAGCACTAAACAAAAGGCAATTAAAAATTGTGTGGCATTTGCCAAGTCCCACGGCCTGCTAAACAGATGGATGCTGGAAAAGTGGCAGAAAATGGATTTCTCTGATGAATCTTCAGTTGAATTACACCACAGCCGCTGCCAATACTGCAGGAGACCTACTGGAGCCCCTATGGTTCCAAAAAACAGTTAAGTTTGGTGGTGGAAAGATCATGGTCTGGGGTTACATTCAGTATGGGGGTGTGCAAAACATTTGCAAGGTGGAAGGAAATATCAATAGCCTAAAATATCAAAAAGTATTAGCTACCTCTTACATTCCCAATCATAAAAGGGGTCAAATTCTGCAGCAGGATGGTGCTCCATCTCATACACCCATCTCCACAACAAAGTTCCTCCTGGCAAAGAAGATCAAGGTGCTCAAGGACTGGCCAGCCCAGTCACCAGACATGATCATCATTGAGTATGTTTGGGGTAGGATGAAAGAGGAAGCTTGGAAGACAAAACCAAAGACTCTAGATGAACTCTGCTAGGCATGTAAGATGCATTCTCTGCTATTCCTGATGACTTCATCAATAAATTGTATGAATCATTGTTGAACCGCATGGATGCAGACCTTCAAGCTCATGGAAGTCACACAAAATATTAAATATGGCTCTAATAGCACCACAACTTCATTCACCAATGTTGTGCAGCATATCTTTGTATAAAGGCTACTTTACACACTGCGATATCGGTCCCGATATCGATAGTGTGGGTACCCGCCCCCATCTGTTGCGCGACACGGGCATATCGCTACCCGTGCCGCACAACATCGCCCAGAGCCGTCACACATACTTACCTGTCCGGCGACGTCGCTGTGACCGGCGAACCGCCTCCTTTCTAAGGGGGCGGTCCGTGCGGCGTCACAGCGACGTCACTGAAACGTCACTGAACCGCCTCCCAATAGCAGCGGAGGGGCGGAGATGAGCGGGACGTAACATCCCGCCCACCTTCTTCCTTCCGCATAGCGGCCGGGAGGCTGGTAGGGAGAGCTTCCTCGCTCCTGCGGCGTCACACGCAGCGATGTGTGCTGCCGCAGGAGCGACGAACAACCTCGTTACTGCTGCAGTAACGATAATTGGGAATGGACCCCCGTGTCGCCGATTAGCGATTTTGCACGGTTTTGCAACGATGCAAAATCGCTAAACGATGTCACACGCAACGGCATCGCTAATGCGGCCGGATGTGCGTCACAAAATCCGTGACCCCAACGACTCCGCATTAGCGATGTCGTAGCGTGTAAAGCCCGCTTTAGACGTTAATTGCTTGCTTGAATTTTACATTACTTTCTGTGGGCGACAAAACTTTTGTCTTGCCAAAATCTGACCTTTCTGTGCTCATTAAATGATCAATATTTCAGCTTTGCAGCAACTTTATTTTCATAACCTAAACCAAATTTGGGAGGGTTTCAGCTTTCAAAAGAGTAATTTATGAAACCAATGGATGAATTTAAAGTCAGGTTATAAGCTTTTATTTACATATCTTGGATAAGTGACAGAACTGTCAGGGAGTGTAGATAGCTATGGCTGTATGCTCGTGTCGTCGACATTAGGAAGAGCGGTCATTTGATTATCTACCTTTAAAGATAATCTGTCACTAACTTTATACTACCTAATCTGAGAGCAGCATACTGAAGAGACAGAGACTCTGATCCCAGCGATGTGTCACTTACTGAGCTGTTTGCTTTAGTTTTGATAAAATCACAGTTTTAGTAGCAGAATATTAACACTAGAGGACCATTAAACCTGCTGCCATGTAGTCCTCCATATGAGCTCTGTATAACTCCATCCTCACCACTGAGTGGCAGCTTTCTGCCTATGCACAGTGCACCCAGAAATATGCCTATCAGTGGTGTGGGTGGGGTTATACTGAGCTCAGCATTCAGAGGACTGGTAGATCTGCAGCAGACAAAATTAATCAAAATTGTAGTAAGCAGCCTGATAATACATAGCTAGAATTGGGGTCTCTATCTCTACATTATGCTACTTTTCGGCTAGGGTAGCAAAAACCTGATGACAGCTAACCTTTAATACCCTCAAGCAGACCGATATTTTTCTTGTCCAACATCCACCATGTCCACATACATATTAATTGTTCTGCTGGTCCTAACAAAATCAACAGATTTATCGCCCTGAAGATCATGCATTCCAAAGGTGTGCATGTGATATTGCTATAAATGACAAATCAGCTGCAGGCACAATGTTCATAGGTGAGTGCATGGAATAACCAGTGGGTGGCGCTAAGGAGCAGGGCATATTTGGCTTCATTGCCTAGATAGAATATGTAAATAAATCTCTATAAATAACGCCATAACATTGGGCATTTGTTGCCACTTATCACAGAAACATAGGCACACATTGACGTTTCATCCTATTAGAATTTGAGTTTCTATGCATAGAGTAAGCATAGAGACACATACTTCTTCATTTGAGCTGTATACCTAACACAGCTGAATATATTTACTAACACTATTTGCAAGATTTGGGGATTTATTTTAAAAAAATTGGAGAAATGCAATTAATAAAACACTGGTCAGATGTGAGTTGCCTGGAAATGCTAGAGGTTTCAATTCTACTTTAATGAAATATTTCAGCCAGCCCTATTTCATGAATTTCCCAGTAATAAGGAACACCAGAGGGGAGGGGCTGTAGACCTGTCTTCAAATAAATACATCTTCATTCAATCTAAACATGCAATATATATCTAATCACTAGAACCTTTTGGGAGATCTGTATTATTTAGTAGCTAATATCTCCATATATATATATATATATATATATATATATATATATATATATATATATATATATATATATATATATATGTCATATGAAAAAGTTTGGGCACCCCTATTAATGTTAACCTTTTTTCTTTATAACAATTTGGGTTTTTGCAACAGCTATTGCAGTTTCATATATCTAATAACTGATGGACTGATTAATATTTCTGGATTGAAATGAGGTTTATTGTACTAACAGAAAATGTGCAATCCGCAATTAAACAAAATTTGACCGGTGCAAAAGTATGGGCACCCTTATCAATTTCTTGATTTGAACACTCCTAACTACTTTTTACTGACTTACTAAAGCACTAAATTGGTTTTGTAACCTCATTGAGCTTTGAGCTTCATAGACAGGTGTATCCAATCATGAGAAAAGGTATTTAAGGTGGCCACTTGCAAGTTGTTCTCCTATTTGAATCTCCTATGAAGAGTGGCATCATGGGCTCCTCAAAACAACTCTCAAATGATCTGAAAACAAAGATTATTCAACATAGTTGTTCAGGGGAAGGATACAAAAAGTTGTGTCAGAGATTTAAACTGTCAGTTTCCACTGTGAGGAACATAGTAAGGAAATGGAAGAACACAGGTACAGTTCTTGTTAAGCCCAGAAGTGGCAGGCCAAGAAAAATATCAAAAAGGCAGAGAAGAAGAAGGGTGAGAACAGTCAAGGACAATCCACAGACCACCTCCAAAGACCTGCAGCTTCATCTTGCTGCAGATGGTGTCAATGTGCATCGGTCAACAGTACAGCGCACATTGCACAAGGAGAAGCTGTATGGGAGAGTGATGCGAAAGAAGCCGTTTCTACAAGCACGCCACAAACAGAGTCGCCTGAGGTATGCAAAAGCAGATTTCGACAAGCCAGGTACATTTTGGAAGAAGGTCCTGTGGACTGATGAAACAAAGATTGAGTTGTTTGGTCATACAAACAGGCGTTATGCATGGAGGCAAAAAAACACGGCATTCCAAGAAAAGCACTTGCTACCCACAGTAAAATGTGGTGGAGGTTCCATCATGCTTTGGGGCTATGTGGCCAATGCCGGCCCCGGGAATCTTGTTACAGTTGAGGGTCACATGGATTCAACTCAGTATCAGCAGATTCTTGGCAATAATGTGCAAGAATCAGTGACGAAGTTGAAGTTACGCAGGGGATGGATATTTCAGCAAGACAATGATCCAAAACAGCGCTGCAAATCTACTCAGGCATTCATGCAGAGGAACAACTACAATGTTCTGGAATGGCCATCCCAGTCCCCAGACCTGAATATCATTGAAAATCTGGGGGATGATTTGAAGCGGCTGTCCATGCTCGGCGACCATCAAACTTAACTGAACTGGAATTGTTTTGTAAACAGGAATGGTCAAATATACCTTCATCCAGGATCCAGGAACTCACTAAAAGCTACAGGAAGCGACTAGAGGCTGTGATTTTTGCAAAAGGAGGATCTACAAAATATTAATGTCACATTAATGTTGAAGTGCCCATAATTTTGCACCGGTCAAATTTTGTTTAAATGCGGATTGCACATTTTCTGTTAGTACAATAAACCTCATTTCAATCCAGAAATATTACTCAGTCCATCAGTTATTAGATATAGGAAACTGAAATAGCAAAAACGCAAATTGTTATAAAGAAAAAAGGTTAACATTAATAGGGGTGCCCAAACTTTTTCATATGACTGTATATATATATATATATATATATATATATATATATAAAATGTATATATATATATATTTTATATGTATATTTTATATATATATATACATATAAATATATATAAATATACAGATATATATATACACACACACGCTCACTTATTTATAAATATATATTTATATATACATATTATGTATGTTTATATGTGTATATATATTTATATATATGCATATATGTGTATATGTATATATATATATATATGTGTGTGTGTGTGTGTGTGTGTGTAAAAATGTGTGTGTGTGTGTATGTATGTATATATATATATATATGTATATTTATATGTGTATAAAAATATCCATGTATAGTTATACATTTTTTTAATCCATTTGCAATAAATTTTGGATTTTAATTACAATACCTGAAGTCTCCATTCCTGCTGGACCTTTCCTCGTTGATTTTTATATATATGTATTTTATTGGCTGGGACTCAGCACTGCACATAGTGTCCGCACATGCAATAATGCTTGTCTCTATGGCGCCACCTGCCGGCCGCTGTCAGTAGGCGCGCTCTGCTGCAGTTTCCGCTCTATCCTCCAGATCTCTGCTGCCATTTACATTGCAGGACATCAATGTCTGTGGAAAGATGTAATTTCCCTGTCAGAAATTATAACTTGCTCACGCTTCAAGTGTCAGCAGCAGCCGCAGTAAAGGTTGTCAAAAATGCTCACTCAAGGAAGCCAACAAGAGGAAGGAGCTAATGGGATTAGAGAGATATCATTTAATGCTGTCACCACATGCTGAAGTGCGGGGTAACTGCTGCCAGGCTGGGGGGGGGGGGGGCAGTGCCGCTCTCATGTGCAAACGCAGCGCTAAGTAGAGCCGAGGTTAACCCCTGAGATGCTGCCTGTGCGATCCCCGACAATTACTGCCGCTCCAGGCTCACCCTATTGGGCACTGAGCCATGTCTGTGCTGGCAATGTATATACCCTGCAGATTAATAGAAAACCAGTATCCAAAAGAACCAGTGTGCGGGAAGTGTGGCAGCTGCCATCCAAACTGCCAACCAGACAGGTCACTCAGCTGATGTGATCCAGTCTATGAGTATTGTAGAGTTATGCCTGGCTATAGGATATGTGCTGCCTGGCTATAGGATATGTGCTGCCCGGCTATAGGATATGTGCTGCCTGGCTATAGGATATGTGCTGTCTGGCTATAGGATATGTGCTGCCCGGCTATAGGATATGTGCTGCCCGGCTATAGGATATGTGCTGCCCGGCTATAGGATATGTGCTGCCTGGCTATAGGATATGTGCTGCCTGGCTATAGGATATGTGCTGCCCGGCTATAGGATATGTGCTGCCTGGCTATAGGATATGTGTGCCTCGCTATAGGATATGTGCTGCCTGGCTATAGGATATGTGCTGCCTGGCTATAGGATATGTGCTGCCCGGCTATAGGATATGTGCTGTCTGGCTATAGGATATGTGCTGCCTCGCTATAGGATATGTGCTGCCAGGCTATAGGATATGTGCTGCCTGGCTATAGGATATGTGCTGTCTGGCTATAGGATATGTGCTGCCTGGCTATAGGATATGTGCTGTCTGGCTATTGCTGCCTGGCTATAGGATATGTGCTGCCCGGCTATAGGATATGTGCTGCCTAGCTATAGGATATGTGCTGCCTCGCTATAGGATATGTGCTGCCAGGCTATAGGATATGTGCTGCCTCGCTATAGGATATGTGCTGCCTGGCTATAGGATATGTGCTGCCCGGCTATAGGATATGTGCTGCCTAGCTATAGGATATGTGCTGCCTCGCTATAGGATATGTGCTGCCAGGCTATAGGATATGTGCTGCCTGGCTATAGGATATGTGCTGCCCGGCTATAGGATATGTGCTGCCTAGCTATAGGATATGTGCTGCCTCGCTATAGGATATGTGCTGCCAGGCTATAGGATATGTGCTGCCTGGCTATAGGATATGTGCTGCCTGGCTATAGGATATGTGCTGCCCAGCTATAGGATATGTGCTGCCTGGCTATAGGATATGTGCTGCCTGGATATAGGATATGTGTTGCCTGGCTATAGGATATGTGTTGCCTGGCTATAGGATATGTGCTGCCTGGCTATAGGATATGTGCTGCCTGGATATAGGATATGTGCTGCCTGGATATAGGATATGTGTTGCCTGGCTATAGGATATGTGCTGCCCAGCTATAGGATATGTGCTGCCTGGCTATAGGATATGTGAAGCCCGGCTATAGGATATGTGCTGCCTGGCTATAGGATATGTGCTGCCTGGCTATAGGATTAGAACATTACTTGTGGGATTGTGTCATCCAAAAAGTCAGAAGATCTCTAGTAAAACAAATATTGCTTGTATGAATATTGTCCAGAGCACTGGTCACATTGCTCACATAGACTAGTAGTAACCCGATCACTTCTGCTGAGCACATTGGTTATATAGACTAGTAATAGAAGTAACCCTATCACTCCTGGTGAGGACATTGCTCATCTACACCTTTAATAGGAGCAGTAACCCTATCACTGCTGGTGAGAAAATTGCTTATATAGACTAGTAATAGGAGAAGTAACCTTATCAATGCTGGTGAGGACATTGCTCATCTAGACTAGTAATATAAATAACAGCAATTAGATAACTACTATATATAATATAAAATAGTTATATAACTATTGAATAATCCTGTCCTAATACAGTAGTATATTTATATCTAATTTTCACAACCGCTCATGACTAGTGAGTTAACTATTCATGGAGACTAGTAAAACAACTAGGTTCTACTGGTTTGAACATTCACTATGCAGTTTAGTAATACTTGTATTATCCATATCACTGCTTGTGTGAATTATTAATATTAATGACTTCACTGCTGGGGTGAACATTAATTGTATATATTGATATTACTACAGATAACTAAATTGCTTTATGTTTAACCTATTCCTGTAGTCCACTAATTATTACATATCAGATATAGTTCACTCTTCATGTAGAAGTAATAAGCATATGAGTCTGTGAACATTTAGTGGTACTACCCATATCAGACCTTGTGTGACATGTGGCTTTATAAGTAACCATGTATCTGATTATGTGAACTGCCCTTGTAGTATATACTAGCGATATTAGTATAGAACAGAAAAAAAAAAAATAGTGGAAGCCTTTAAAGGAAATAGTTGCCCTTATGTTGTATAATGGAAGCCATTGTCTCATCTCTAGCTTAAGCGAGATAGTAGGGAAAAAAATCGAGACACATGGCCAAAAGTAAAATAAATCAAAACTTACTTTAATTGTTGGTTATCAAAATTAACAATTGACACATAATCATGATAAGAATTAGTGGACGCGTTGCAAGGTCTAAACGCGTCAACTATTTCTCATCATGATCCTGCGTTAATTGATCATTTTAATGAACAACAAAGTTATTTATTTTATTTTTGGCCATTTTTCTCTTTTTTCTTCTAGTGATACTAGTGACCATAGTTCCGATTGTATGCACTTGCACTGCTCATGTGGACCCGCAGGGTTATCGCTGCTGGTGGAGTCTTCCTACAACTACTGCACTGCTGCTCCTGTGTTTTCCTGACCATTGACTGCTCAGCTAATTTTAACAAAGGAAACGATCTCCTTCAGTGACAATTTCTTTCTCATTCAAGAATTTGTGACCAAAAACAAAAGTTTTAATAAAGTCTACTTTTTGGCAACATAATCGTGTAAACTACAATGATCTAATGAGCTCCTGTTGCATGATCGCTACTACAGCTTCTCTCCATTTTAGTTCCTAATTAATTTTATAGATAGGTCACTGATCGGATCACTCACTATCATAATCTTGGACATGTTCTTACTCCAATTATTTTTTTTTCTTTAAAGACAAACTCAGAACGATAGATAATGCTGCATAGAAATATATATATATATATATATATATATATATATATATATATATATATATATATATATATATATATATATATATATATATATATTATATTTATTAATGCTGCATAGGAAATGAAGGAAAAAATGTAATTGTTAACTTTTGTTTAATATGTGTAAAATGAGCGTTCGATCACTAGTATTTAAATACTTATAAAAAAAATGGTTAAATTGTGTTGCAACTTTTTTTTTTTAGATATCTTTATGTTTCCTTTATTTTGTATTTTTACTATATTTTTACTTTAATAACTACTGTAAATAAAATAAAAATAAGATTGGTAAAATTAAAATAATATATTAATATTAGTAATTGTGGTAATAATAATAATAATAATAAAAAAGTAATCATATGATTTACATAATTAAAAAAAACTTGTTGATTTTTAATACTTATTGTTAAAATTGTAGTAATATAATAATAATAGTACCAATAGTACTAATAATAACATTATTAATATGAATATTATTTACATAAAATTACTTTCTATTTATTAAATATTTTTGTTATATTAGTAGTGGTAATAAAAATAACAACAATATTAAAATAAATAACATTATTTAAATACTAAAAATACTTGTTATTTTTTAATTATTGTTATAATAATAGTAATAAAATAATAATAATAATAATAATAATAATAATATAATTGTACTAATAGTATTATTAATAATAATAATAATAACAATATTAATATTGATATAAATAATATTATTTACATAATTAAAAATACTTAGTAATTATTAATTATTGTTGTTACAATAGTAGTGGTAATAATAATAATATTAATAATAATATAAGTAATCATATTATTTACATAATTAAAAAAAACTTGTTGATTTTTAATACTTATTGTTAAAATTGTAGTAATATAATAATAATAGTACCAATAGTACTAATAATAACATTATTAATATGAATATTATTTACATAATTAAAATTACTTTCTATTTATTAATTATTTTTGTTATATTAGTAGTGGTAATAAAAATAACAACAATATTAAAATAAATAACATTATTTAAATACTAAAAATACTTGTTATTTTTTAATTATTGTTATAATAATAGAAATAAAATAATAATAATTATAATAATAATAATAATATAATTGTACTAATAGTATTAATAATAATAATAACAATATTAATATTGATATAAATAATATTATTTACATAATTAAAAATACTTAGTATTTATTAATTATTGTTGTTACAATAGTAGTGGTAATAATAATAATATTAATAATAATATAAGTAATCATATTATTTACATAATTAAAAAAACGTGTTGATTTTTAATACTTATTGTTAAAATTGTAGTAATATGATAATAATATTAATAATAATAATAATACCAATAGTACTAATAACATTATTAATATGAATATTATTTACAAAATTACTTGCTATTTATTATTATTGTTATATTAGTAATGGTAATAAAAATAACAATACTAAAATAAATAACATTATTTAAATACTAAAAATACTTGTTATTTCTTAATTATTGTTATAATAGTAGTAATAAAATAATAATAATAAAAATAATTGTACTAATAGTATTAATAATAATAACAATATTAATATTGATATAAATAATATTATTTACATAATTAAAAATACTTAGTATTTCTTAATTATTGTGGTTACAATAGTAGTGGTAATAATAATAATAATAATAGTAACAAAATAATAATATTTAAATAATAAAAATACATGTTATAATTATTATTGTTATAATAGTAGTCATAATAAAAGTAATACAAATAATAATAAATAAATAAAATTCTCTTCATTATTAACAATAATAATAATAAATTAATAACTTGTATGTACATAATAATATGATTACTTTTATTACTATTATTAGTAGTATTAGTAGTAGTAGAAGAGGAAGAAGGAGAAAAGTAAGAGACAATGAAAGAACAGATATATTTATTTTACAGTTTATTGTTCAATGTTTAAAGGTGTTAGCAAAGTGCTTGAAATATTCTCTCTATAATAACGCCCTATCGTCATACAATTAAATATAAAAAATTAAACATCATTATCAACCATTATTTACACAAATAAACAAAATGTAAAATTACAGTGAAATAACAGCAGTTAGACTGAAGTCATAATTAAATTTGAAACTATTCACAACCTAGGAAAAACCTGTAGGATAATTTTTCATACAGTTTCTACAGAGGAATTGTATTCATTTATTTTATTCCATTTTTTTATACTGAATGCATAAATTCTATATATACTGTATATCGTGATATCACGAACGGAAGGTTCATTGTATATTTCAACAATGCAAATTATTTACCTACAGCCACTTCCTAAACTCCTATTAACCCTGAGAGGAAAATCGGCACAGAATAGACATTTTTTTTTATCTTATTTTATTTTTTGCAATTCTTTTTTTTTTCTATTTTTATTTTTTTTTTTTTTTATGAAAACAAGTCCCCAAAATATAAAGAAAACATTATTTACATCACAATTATTATTGGAAAAAAAATAAAAATAAAAGGGGAAATGATTTCCTATGAGATTCAATGAGGATTCCCAGTAATTAACAGCAACAATTTATTCAGGAGATTCAGATTTTGGTTTATATCATCACAGTTACAAATGTCTTTAATGATGATTTTTCCACCAGGAAAGTAGATCAATCAACGATTTTTTTTTTATTATTTATTTATTTTTTAAAAACAACAAACAAATAAAGGAAAAAAAAACAACAAAACAAATAAAGAATAAAAACAACAGCAAAACAAACAAACAGAAAAAAAACAACAAAAAAATCAGAGAAAAAAACAACAAAACAAATAAAGAATAAAAACACAACAAAACAAATAAAGAAAAAAAACAACAACAAAAAAACAGAGAAAAAAACAACAAAACAAATAAAGAAAAACAAAAAAAAAAACAACAAATAAAGAAAAAAAAAACCCCAAATATTAAACAAAAACTAAACCATAATATAAAAGTGTGTTTTTCCAATTTACAGGGACAGTGGTCTCTTTTTGTGCTCGGTGATGCTCCCCTTTAAATTTTGTTCTATACATAGAAGGGTGGAAAGTCCTTTTGAAGGTGCTTCCCATGGTAAATCAGTATCAGATCCATTACAATAAAGGTGCTGTGCTTCTGGTATAAATCCGAGAGCAGTAAGTCAATGAACTGCACAAAAGGGAGGTAATACATTTCCTATCAGTGCTGCTATAATGCTGGCTAACCTACTGTTTAGATTGCCAGCTCTTGGACCCCCATGATTTAATGCATTTACCCCCCTGAAGTCTGTTTTGCTGAAGTCAGGGTGCATTGTCTAGTCTAGGAAGACTTGTGCTTTGCCCAGTTCAATAGTCAGTGATTGCACTTTTATAAGTGTGGGGCATAGAATGCGGGGGCCCCATAAGACTGAGACCCCAGAACAAAGGGTGACAGGACTGCAGCTGGGCCTGGGAGGAAGGGTAACTGTGCTGTACACATGAGTCCACTCGGTGCATGGCCTGGATAGCCTGGGTGCCCATGTAGACCCAGTGGGTTACCCATAGAAGGAGAATGACCCAGGGGGCTGAGCCCTCCACTCATATTTGGACCACCCCCTCCCCCATGGTTGGAGCCTCCAGTAGGGGCACTTGTGTCTGCACCAGGATTCTGCTTCTTCCACTTTGTGCGTCTGTTCTGGAACCAGATCTTGACTTGTGTCTCGGTCAGACTGAGCGATAACGCCAGGTTGAGTCTTTCACAGACTGAGAGGTATCTGGTAGACTTGAACTTGTTCTCTAGAGCCACCAGCTGTTCATAGGTGAAAGCTGTTCGGGCTCTCCTAGGTTTGCCAGACTTAGAATCAGAACCTGTCCTCTTCCTCTTGGGTTTGCCATGCTGGCTCTGTCCTTGGTTCTGTTGGCTCTGGTTCTTGCCATTGGATTGCTGTGAACCAGGAGTGTTACCATGACCATCCTCAGAATGGGAAGACCCCCCACCACCACTCCCATTCTCTCTATCCACTGGCCCAGAAGGAGTAGAGTTGCTGCTTTCTTCACTGCAAACCTCTTCATCTTCCTCATCCTCTTCTTCCTCCAAGTCACTTCCAGGACTGGGGCTAAAATCTTGGTTTTGACATTCTTCAGCAGCCTGTTGGTACAACTCTCCATCGTCTGTAATCAGAAAGCTGCTATTAGATAACATCAATGGGGAAACCATCAACAGCTTACATTCATAAAACAGGAGCAAAAGCTAAAGAGTTAATTCCATAACATAAGGGTGACTAAACATC